>NW_017307999.1:251461-278920 GCF_000935625.1 Nanorana parkeri
GGGTCGGCCGAACATGCCTAGCATGTTCGGCCGACCCAAAGCCACACGAAGCAAACCGATGTACTGCTGATTTCAGCCGATATACGGCTGAAATAAGCAATACAAGTCTGAAGTGGATAGCCGAACATTGTTCGGCTCACTTCACTTCGGGACGGTTGTTCACTCGGCTACCTATGGCAGCTTAGTGAATAGACCCCATAATCTTTACTATCTTAAAATGGAAAGGCAAAAAATAATTATCATTAATGAAAACACATTTAATAAAAAAAACTTTATAAAATGTATATGCTTATCTATCTTCTTTTCTATCTATAAAAATGTAAAAGAAAAAGACATCATGATATAGGGATTGTGCACTTTCATCGCACCAACAGGGGAAAAATTCCAACAAATGGTTAAACATTGAGCAAACTGCAGCATACAGTTTTGTTACATTTGATCTGATTTACCTTAAGAATAGGAAACCGTGTAAATGGACTAAACTGGAATAAAAGATACAATATGTGGTTTGTGTGGGTAGGACAGAAGAAAATTGGTAAATGTAAGTTGGATGCACTATAATTGTAAATGAGAAGGAAAAAGAATGCTTACTTCAATCAAATAGTAAAGCACAGTATTTGTCAGTAGCTGGTTGGAACAGCAACAAGTTATCCTTGTGAGCTGTGCTTAAAAACTAGGACAGGCACCCAGAGCAAAGAGGAGGGGCGTTAGAATAGGTGATGTTAATTCTAATGGGTGTAACAAGGGGGATTACTGAATAATCATGGATGAACTGTGGGCTATGTATAGGTGTGAATGGCATAAGGGGGTGGAATTTGTTGAATTGTATGGGAAACAATAGACTAGAATAGACAATAGAAACTACAAATCCCATGAGGCATTGGAAGATTCTCACAGCCACAGGCATGACTCCCAGAGACAACTGTATCATGGGATTTGTAGATTCACCACAGCTGGTGTGTTGGAGGTTTCCCACCCCTGTCTTAAAGTAACATGTGGTTTATTTATTCATTGAGACCCGGTTCACACCTGGGCGTTTTGTAGCGCGTTTGAACGCACTGCAAAACGCTCAAAACTAAAATCCCATTATTTCCTATGGGTATGGTTCACACCTGGGCGTATTACAGGCAGTATGAATGCGCTACAAAACGTCCTAAGCCCAAAGAAGTACAGGAGCTTCTTTGGGGCGTTTTTGTTGCGCGTTTCCATTGGGATACAGCCAAGTAGCGAATCGCGGTAAAAATGCGTGTCACAAAACGCGCGACAAACGCGCATATTCGATAAGCCTAGGTGTGAACCCAGCCTAAGGCTCTGTTCACACCTAGGCGTATCGAATATGCGTGTTTGTCGCGCGTCACGGTAAAAAAACGCATGACAAACGCGCGTTTCTGAGGGCTACTTGCTGTATCCCAATGGAAACGAGCAACAAAAACGCTGAAAAGAAGCTCATGTACCTTTTCAGGGATAGGCCGTTTTGTAGCGTGTTCAGACGGGCTGAAATACGGCAAGGTGTGAACCATACCCATATAAAACAATGACATTTTCATGTTTGAGCGTTTTGTAGAGCGTTCGTAGAGCGTTGAACGTGCTACAAAATGTACAGGTGTGAACCAGGCCTAAGGGACCCAGAAATTCTAAAAATTCCTAAGCAGTCAGGTTACACTGCTTTCTTTAGGAGGTTGGGTATCTTTTATTTAGCTGTACTGAGAAAAATTAATTGGGGTTTTTTTTGCTAGCCTTTTTTCCTGTTTTTTTTTCTTCAGTCAATGTGCTTGGTACACTGTAGAAATGTTTTTTCTTGAATAAGTTCAGTCAGCTAGTCTCTACACATCAGCTATCTGGATTGGTGTATTCTCGTCAACAGCTTTAGAGGATGTACTGGAATTCCACTGTACTCAAGAATGAGGGGCTAGCCTGAAATGTGACCTTCTGGTATTGGGCTCTGCATAATGGCACTTTTCAGTGATTTCTGCGCTGCCTTAGTTAGCCACAGAGCGCTTTCCAGAGCTATGGCACAGCCTCAGGTGTGACCCAGTCTCTGAGGACTCATGTAGTGAGTAAGGATGGTTGGGCTGAGGCATTGGGAGCCACCATAGAGTTTGTACTGTTGGGCAGCATTTTAAAAATCCCAACACCACAATTGTTCTGCCTCCGGCATAAGAAATAAATAGGCTTAACTACCTGTGGCATCAAAATCGTCCACATGATGGTACTGAAGGAAAATATCTTGCTTATAGCAGTTTTGGGACTGTTGTTTTCTTTAATCAACTCCCAACATTCCTCTGCCCAAAGAGCCCAAACCCTTCTTGGGCAGCATCACTGGTATGGATGGACTTTTTTTGCTCTGTGTAGCTGACACTATGCTTACATGTTATATATACTGATTGTATGTTTTTATGTTCTTTCACCAGTTTCACCCCACCTTGCTTTGTTAATTAAGCATCAACATTTCACTCAGTCTGGCCTATTGCAGAATAGGAGAGTTTTAGCTGCATGTCAAGCTATACACAGGCAATGGGGCAATGTACAGCAGGGATAGAACAGCCATCCAACTGTGGTAATGGTTAAGGCTGAGGGAACTAAGCATTGACGTCATCCACTAGGTGGAGTGTTGCATGTATACACTCCATAATTTCTCTACCGCAAATCAGCCTAGACGAAGCACCATCCTGCTGCTGCTCCTTCTAAAGCATGTTGTGGATCATCTGATCTCCAGTCTCATTCCACTGCTCACCTTCAGTGACTTGGTTACCTCCTACTGTCTACGATTTTCATCAGCACTTTCTGCTTTGGATTGTGAGTATGGAAAGCCTTGCCTCACCTTATGCCTAGTGGTTTTTTATTGCAACATGTTTTTCAAAGACATACAGAGCCCAGTCACGCTGCAAGGGGTGTCCTCAGCCCATGCTCCACTGCTGTTTCTTGGGACAAGAAACAGCAGTGCCCCCCTGTTCCCTTGGAAGGGGGGCACCAGGTTAGACATATGTTACTTTGCTACAGATTTCTCCTAAGAGGGATAATGTAAGTCAGGATGATTTATTTGGATATGATTACTGGAATATAATCCTCTTTTGTCACCAAGCTATGATCTTCTGAAATAGTCTGTATATTCCCCCTTCTATCAGGACAATACTCCTAGTGTTAATACTAGGACTCCTACCCTCAATACTCAATGGGAAATTCTGTTTGTTTGTTTTTTTACAGGGGTAGGTTTGTTTTTACAGGGGTAGGTTGGATGATTCTTAGAATCATATATTTTATTATTGGTTAGTCAGACTTAAAGTGGTGTCCACACCTTTGCTGATGTTCATACATGCCCCATTGGTAATCAATATACTGTATTTTCAAGTCTGTCTACCTTTTTATACAGGTGTTCTTAATCACCCCACCCTTTCCTTAAAAAGGATTCAGGGTTAGTATCCTTTAGTTTTTTTTGTCAGTTAAGTTTTTTTTTACCTTTCTCAGGTATCTTTTGTAAAACTCACTTTTACTGAAGTCATGGGTCGGGAATATACTATTTAGCCTACAGCTGTGGTTGGTCTTTTCATGTATATGTTTTATCTGTTCAGGCTTTCTTTTCCGGAAGTCAAGGGTTAGGTGTGCTTTGTTGTTCCACCATTTTTTTTATGGATGCCTCCTTGGACCTCCATTCGATTATTATTGAGACCAACGGCTCTTTCTGGCAGCTCCATCTTCCCCTTATTGGTTATTATTGGTCCTGGTCTGAAGCACAAGGTGCCCTCCTTTTGAATTTAATTGATCCTCTTGCAGTATGCAGTTTTGCATTGTTTGATGTCTAAATGGCTTTGGCCCTCCCCACAGCTAGACTGCTTTTGGAAGTCCCAACCATTTAAGAATTTATACAATTCCTGTGTCCCTCTATGGAAAATAAATAAGACAAGATTTTAGTACTTGCCATAAAATCTGTTCTTTGAAGTTCAAGTCCATGTTAGGGGTATGGGGTTGGCCCCTCTGTGTTACCGCACTTATGTACTGCTTGTTCACAAAACTGAGGCATCATTGTTGGAGGTTGACTTATCATCTTTTGTTTGCGAGTGTACCATCACCCTGAAAGCAGCAGTAAAACTGATTTTAAGACTGTTAGAGAATTCCTACAATTCCTTTGTCCCTCCATCGACTTAAGGAAACAGATTTTACAAAAAGTAAAAAAATCTTGATTTTTTAGTATTTACTATATATCACTTGCCCCTCGCTGTTAGATTGCATGCTTTCATGGGCAGGGCCCTCCTTACCAACTTGTTTTTCATTGTAATTGTAATGTCTTCCTTATTTTGTAAAGCACTTCGCAAACTGTTGGCGCAATATAAATCCTGTATATAATAATAATGTAACAACTTAATCAAATGTAACTTACCTGTCTGCTGTGGTTTGCTCTATATTTAATTATCTATGTTTTCCTCTGTTGGTATGCTCACAATCCCCATATCATGATATACATTTTGTAACTTTTTTAATTAAATTTGTATTGATTACTGACGATCCTTTTTGCCATTCAGTTTTCAGATGCACAAGGTTAAATACTTTTTACCAATATGTGGAATTAATTTTTTTAAGCCATTGACATTTTCTAACCAGTTTTAATATATTTTTGAATTTTATTTATGATTTTGTTATCAGATTTCTATTAACATTGTTACTATTATGGTCATATAGTATACCTAATAGATATTATGAATGAATTTGCATTATTGTTATTATTTTTACTAGTCTTCTAATGCAATTATTCTGAATTATGTCCTTTAATTCATTGATATAATTTATTTTATGCATTGCTTATCTTTCATGTGCTGATTACATTTTTTAAAAGCCCAATGTAAACATACCTATTTACTGTATACTCCTTTTTGTTATATTGTTGCAGCCCAAAGAAGGGGGTGAGTTCTATCCTACAAAATGCATTAGTTCATATAACCTTCAATTTGATGTTGCATTGGAATCAATTTATATTTGTCGTATTAATCTATGGTGTGGCATTTCAATATTAAAACCATTTCAAACTGTCAGTTAAAATAAACAGACTCATATTTAAAATATTTCTGGTTATATCAGACCATTTTGTGTATTTTTTTCTTATAGATTTCATGGATTTTTCTTTTCAAAGAGAGCACAGTGACAAAAAAATGTATCTGGTAATGTAGTTGAGTATCAAACCTAAATGTCTACGTTATTAAAATTTCATGTTTTATACATATTGTTTTTAACTAAGGTTGCACTGAAAACTGAACTGCCAGGATACATGAGATATGCCAAATGTGTGTGTGTGTGTGTGTGTGTTTTAAAGTGAAGACAAGTGCTTCTCTTGTAAGTTAAAGTGGCACTGGTGGTTGTGGCTCAAGATCTTCCTTCTACTTTAAACAGGTTACAGCGGTGGAAGAACACATGCATAAAACACCTGAATGTTACAAACTGAATGTGACAAGCAACAAAGTTAGACGTGGGATGGGTTTAGGAGATGTTGAGGTTTGAGAGTCAAACAGTTCTCATTTGTGGTAGACATATCCTCTGAGAACAATCTTGGGGTGGGAAGGGAAATGGTGGCACTCTATGCTATATCTTTTGTAGTTTTCTATACCACTTGTACTCTGGGTCAAAAAATGATATAGTGGCACTGAGGGATTTCTGAAGATACTACCTTAGATGTACTAGTTTTAAATGTATTTATTTAATTACTTAAAAAGGGTTCTGAATACCTTGAATACCTTACCTTAACCTTACCCTAACTTTTTCCTTACCTTAACTGCCACCAATATTTATAAATTAGTTTCTTTTGACTATAGAGACAACCCACATGTGTCTTTACATGCAGCTCATATATTTTCTAGAGCCTGGACTGAAAATTAGCAGTCCAAAATATAACATGTACTCCATTGAGTAGTATGGTTCTCAAAAAATATTGCCTTGGCAATTAAAAGAACAAAGATGACAGTGGAAAAGCAAACAACCTAGGGTGGTCAACAAGGATTATATAGTAAACCTAAAGCTATAGGATTAAAAAAAAAATATTTATCTAAAAGATTATTTATTCAGTTTATAAATTAATCAGTGCCAAGGCCTGAACAAACTAATAGGGAGCCCATCATATATAATTAGAACTTAATAATTTACAAACTGTTTTCTGTACTGTAACTTAGAAGGGTATTTTTGCTCACATTGGAAATATTTCCTTTCACTCCCTGCTATTTGTCCAGGATAGGAGGTGAAGGGACATCTTCTGAACGTGACACAAAGAGCAAAGAAAAATATGTTTTTTTAAACCCTCCCCACTCTATCCCCAAAAAAGTTTTGGCTTTAGGTTAATTAACCCCTTAATGACCAGCACCTTTTTTTCATTTTTACACCCATGCTATAAACCACATTTTAGGCCTAAAAAATTATTCAAACCCCAAAACATTATATATTTTCTTAAATCCAAGACCCTGTAGAATAAAATAGTGGCAGTTGCAAATTTTTATGTTGCACGATATTAGCGTAACTTATTATCAAACCCAAAAATGTAGTGATAAATGCACTTAAGTTAATCTTAGTGCCCCAAAACACAAACATAATAAAATGTAAAAGATGACATTACAACGAGTAAATAGATACCCAACATGCCTAGGTTAAAAATTGTGTGCATCTATGAAACGGAGACAAAATACAGTTCCCCAAAAAGTCCATAGACAACGCTTTAAAAGCCCCCACAGGTCATAATTTTTTAGATGCGCATAAATATTGGCCCTAGAATTATTGCTCTCACTCTGGCGTGCATGGCGACACCCAACATGTGTAAGATGATCTTCATTTTCGTATGTAGGCACACCCAACGCATGTTTACATGAAGATGCACATGCTTACGGGAGCGAGGGCTTTAAAAATGTGTTTGATTTTTTTTTTACATTTATTTTATTTAATATTATTTTTTAAAACTGTTATTTTTTTCACTTTAATTGCTATCACATAGGGGGGCTTATAAGCCCCACATATGATATCATATTGGCAGTGACAGGTACACTTTAAGGTGATACTGGGGGCCCAAAAGATCCCTAGTGTCACCTTTCCACTTTAAATAAGCTATCGAAGTGCAGAACACACTTCAATAGCTTATTTCTGGGCTTCAGGAGCCCAGCAATGACAGCTATGGTACCGGAAGTGATATAATCTGCATAGCTTGCGGTCCCATAGAGAAGGGATCAGATTGGTGAGCGGATGTTCGCCACTCTCCTCCCCAGCTTCCCGCTGACATGCTGGTCCCGGGCCCACAGGAGGGGCAGCGGAGCCCGGGAAACACGGCAAGGGTGCCGGGCGGGGGGTGGGCAGTTTACCGGCCTTAAATGTAAACAGAAAAGCTGCCGGGAGTCTGTTTGAGCAGGCCCGCTGCCAGTGACTATTTATGTCACTGGTCACGAAGGAGTTAATCCCCTTAGCCAGAGTTCTGTGGAAACCTAGAGTTTTCCCACCTGGCAGTGCCTACATAATGCTGACACTAATGTCACCTGGCAGAGCCAGAGACATGGAACCAGTGTTTTTTTTAATTTAATTACAATATAAAGAGCATTCCTTCTACTGATCACTGGTGTAGGGGGCCCTTCTTCATTGACCACCAATGTTAAAGGGTCCTTCTCCATTGGCCACCAATGGATCATAGCACTTCACCATCGGACAGCAATGTAAATGGGCCCTTCCCCACTGACCTCCAATGTAAGATAGCGGTACACTAACTACTAATGTAAAGGGGAACTTTTTCACTGGCCATCAGTGCAAAGAAGCAATTTTCCACCAGTAACCATCAATGTCTGTGTTTTCTGGCCATTAATCTAATATGTTTAATGTCATGACTTCTGAAAATTATTTGTGGTTGTAAGGAACAGGAGGGCATTAAAAATTCTATGCCCCCTTTCCCCCATAATCAACAAATATCAGGAAATCTGGTACAAGAGAATAACACGATGGTATAGCTCTTCCATGCTATTTTCCATAACTCTCCTGTCTTGTGGTGCCCTAAGCTGACACACTTTTGGCTCCAGGTCTGAACCAAGCAGCACAAATCTTAGAAAAGATGGGTTATAATCCTTCTGGTGAATGCTGCCTATGTTTGTATCCTAGCTCTATGGAAACAGCCAAACCCACTCACTGTATAGCACTGGTTTAGCAGAATAAGTGATATGTATCACATGGAGAAACTCAGTTCTATCAAGAGCACTGATGAAAGGTTCCATACCACCTGGACTTACTTGCTCTACTGGAGCGTGAGAAACACCAAAATTATTTTCCATGCAAAATTCCTATATTGTTAGTGATCACACCATAGAATAATGACTCTTCCTCCCTGCCTCTCTCCAATTCCCATAAACATTCTTACCTACTCTCCACTTCTCCAAACTCACCTCTCCTCTCATTCCCACTCCCTCTTCTCTCTCTCCTCCATGCCCCCTCCCATTCTCCACCCATTCTCCCCACCTCTCTCCCCACAGGGTTTCCTTGAGACCTGAAAACTAGGGTTCGAGCATTACAAAGTTTGTAAAAAGTCTCATCTAAGGCATTGTATACCACCGCCAAGAATTGGACCATTGAAAGGTATTAAAGTATTTCAACCATAGGAAAAGTTTGTTATTAACACAAAGGTTTCCCCACTTGATAGGCTTGTGGTTGTTGTCAATTGACCATTTTTTTTTTTTTAAGTAATAAAGTTTTATTGTTTTTAAGTGTTACGTACAACAAGTAAAGTATTTGTTATGAGTACAAACAGTACAACAGGTACAACAAGTACCAGCATGGGGAAAATAAACGGTTGGACAAGACCTGTTACAGTAGATGTTAAAATGTTGTTGAATTGTCTTATCAGGTTAAATGAGGGGGGGCTAACCCCCAGGGACTCAGCTGCAGATGTAGATCTAATATGAGACAAAGGAGAAGCAGAAGAGAAAGGAGAAAAGATTAAGCATCTTATAATACCTCAGATAATAGTCACCTCCGTTTGAACTCCAAGGGTGTGAAGGGGAGGGCGAATCAACACATTATATGTTCAGAGTGATTTGAAATGATCTGTATCCATGTACCCAAGCCAGGGCGTCCAGATGGTGTCAAAGGCAGCGTGTCTATCGTGCAAGTGGGCCGTCATCATCTAGAAAGTTGCATAACGCGGCACATTTCTCCAATCCATTCCTTAATTGCTGGCGTACTGGTGGAGTTCCAGTGTCTGGGGATAAGGGAACGAGCTGAGGAAACAAAGAAGCGCAGCAAGTCCTTCTTATACTGAGAAATTGGGCCTGGGAAGATAGAAAGTAGGGCAATTTTAGGGGAGGGAGCAAGGGAAGAACCAGTGACCTGTCGGTAGACCTCAAAAATCTGATTCCAAAAGGATGCGATCTGAGGGTATGTCCACCAAATGTGGAGAAGGGTGCCATCTTGTGCAAAACAGCGCCAGCAAAGTGGAGAGGAGCCAGGAAAAATGCGTTGAAGTAGTTTAGGACATCGATACCATCTTGTCAGGAGTTTGTATCCAGTCTCTTATACTGAGCTAGCTAGAGATATTTTATGTGTGAAAAGGAATGAGATCTTGATTTCTTCGTCAGTGATTACCTGGGCGATGTCGTGTTCCCAAGCTTTCAGGAAATATGGTCGGGGGGAAGACTCCAGGGCGATCAGTAACCCATACAGCAATGAGATGGAATGGTTGGGAGGGGTGTCTGACAGGCAAAGGGCCTCAAAGGAGGTAGGAGTCTCAAGTAGGTTGGTGCGGGAGGGTATTGAAAGGTAAAAACTTTGCAGCTGAAAATATTGGAGCCACTGGCCAGGAGCCGTACCCTCTTCAGGGAGGAGTTCAAGTAAGGGTTTAAGACCACTGGGCGAGAGGGCCGTAGAGATGGGGGATGGTTGGTGTTTCGTCAATTTAAGAAAAGTGGGAGAGAAGCTACCCGAGGGGAAGGAGGGGTTATCTATGACAGGGGTCATAGGGCCGGTGTATCTTGAGAGTTTGTCATCTTTTAGGAGGGTGTCCCAAATCTTTAGTAGGGGAGGAATGCAGAATGGTAGAAGTTCCGGGCGTGGCCTAAGAGAGGGCAAGATCCAAGGAAGAGAGAATGGTAATAGAGGAGAGACATGTGTCTCTAAGGTAACCCAGAGCTTATGTTCTAGGTGAAACGCTCGATCTAGAATATGGGTCAGGAGCGATGCTCTGTGATAGCTTTGTAAGTCTGGTAGCCCCATTCCTCCAGATTCCTTACGGCGGATGAGAATGTCGTATCGCAGTCTAGCCGGTTTATGGGCCCATATGTATTTGAGGAGGGATGATTTCAGCTGTTTAAAGAAGGAATTAGGAAGAGAGATAGGGACCATTTGGAACAGGTATAGAAATCGAGGTAAAACATCCATTTTGAAAAGGGACATACGACCAAACCAAGAATGTTTTAGGGAGCACCAGTATCTGAATTTGGCAATTGTTTTGTAAAGCAGGGGTAAGTAGTTAAGTTTGTAAAGGTCTTCAAGGTTGGGCGGGATGAGGATCCCCAGGTATTTAATGTGGTTACGTTGCCATGGGAAGGGAAATTGGTTTTGTAGCTGTGATATTTCAGACTGTGACAGGGAAATATTAAGAGCTTCGGTCTTATGTAGGTTGACTTTGAAATAGCTGACTCTATTGAATTTTCGAAATTCTTCCAGAATGGATGGGAAGGCTATTCTGGGGTTCTTAACATATAATAGTAAATCGTCTGCGTAGAGGCTCATTTTGTACTCATTGTTAGCGATTGGGATTCCTTGTATGGATGGATTCAGTCTAATGGCCTCAGCAAGGTGTTCCATGGCGAGGACATATAAGTATGGTGAGAGGGGACACCCTTGACGAGTGCCATTATGTATGTTGATGGGTTCAGACAAGAGGCCGTTAACTCGAACTCTGGCCGTGGGACAGTGGTATAGAGCTTTGATGTAGGAGAGAAAGGAGGGTGGGATGCCAATTTGTTCAAGTGTGTGAAAGAGAAAATCCCAGTTGAGGCGATCAAACGCCTTTTCCGCGTCGACTGAGAGAAGGCATAGGGGTATTTTACGGGAGTTAGCATAGCGAAGTAGGGTCAGAGTTTTAATTGTGTTATCTCTAGCTTCGCGGTGGGGGATGAATCCTACTTGTTCTCTGTGTATGAGATTCGGTATGTATCGTCCTAGTCTGTTGGCAAGGAGCTTGGCGAATAATTTTATATCAACGTTAATTAAAGAAATTGGTCTATAGCTGGCACATAGGGTTAGGTCCTTATCGTCACTGGAGATGGAATTAAAAGTCTGCTCGAGAATAGGAGTCAAGGAGTCACGGAAGTGCTTGTAAAAGGAGCCAGTATATCCATCCGGACCTGGGCTTTTACCTGGTTGGAGGGTGAGGATAGCACTTAAAATTTCGTCATGTGAGAAAGGGCGGCTAATGTCATTTTTCGCGTCGTCAGATAAGTTGGGGAGGGGAGTGGATTGGATATATTGATCAATGACAGGTTGAGTTAATGTGGAGGGAGGTGATGAGGGTTTCTTGTGTAAATTATATAGGTCAAAGCAGTAGGAGTGGAAGGCCTTTGCGATAAGTTCAGAGTCATGAACCATTTGGGAAGAACTGGATACAATTTTGGGGATAAACGTTCAAGCTCGTTTAGCCCGGATTGAGCGGGCAAGCATGCGGCTTCATTTGTCTCCGTGTTCGTAAAGGGATCTTTTAAGGGAGTCACTGTGCTTCAGATCAGCCTGGTCAAATAATAGACGGAGTTGGGTACGTTTGTGGGTAAGAGTTTGGAGGATAGTGGAGTCGTTAGAGGATTTGTGACAGGTTTCCAGAGAAAGGATCTCCTGTAGTAAGGAGTGGACAGCTGCTGATTTTTCTTTTTTCAGTCGAGAGCCATGGGAGATGAGAGTGCCTCTAAGAAGGCATTTGAGGGCTTCCCAGCGAGTCGGTAAGGGAGTAGGGTCATGAGCATGTACAAGCATAAAGTCTGAGATTGTGCGTTGTACTGCTTCTACAGTGACCGAGTCTTGTAGGATGTTTTCGTTGAGGCGCCAAGTTGGGGTACACTTCGGGGAGTCTGGGAGAGATAGTGAAAGGGAGATCGGATAATGGTCAGACCAAATTTGGGAGTCAATAGAGGCTTTGAGGTGCCAAGTAAGCAGGTGATGGGATGTGAAAAAAAGATCAATTCTACTGTGTGATTTATGTGGATGAGAGTAAAAAGTATAATCCCGTGTGGAAGGATGTAGAATTCTCCACACGTCAATCAATTGAAGACTATGCAACTTCTTTTTAAGTTTGTTGAGAGAGGAAAGGGGAACGTGAGATTTCCCAGTGTAAGAATCCAATGAGGGGTCAATGGTGAAGTTCAGATACCCACCTAAGATCAGAATGCCATCGGCAAAATCTTCTAGTCTATCCAGGATGGAAAGCAAGGTCGGTATCTGGTTATGGTTAGGAAGATAGACATTAGCGAATGTTATTTTTTTGGAAAGTATTTTGCCTTTGACAAAGATATATCTACCTTCTTCATCTTTCTCCGTCTCCGCAGCAATAAAAGGAATGGATGTGTGGAAACAAATGGCAACGCCTCTGGATTTTCTGACCGGGTTACTGCTAAGATAGACTTCCTGGTAGTAGCGAGAAGTCAAAGGAGGAGCTTGAGATTCTTTGAAATGGGTTTCTTGTAGGAAAAGGACATGAGCCCTGCGCTTGTGCATTTGGTACAGGATCTGAGATCGCTTTCTTGGTTCATTAATGCCCTTCACATTAAGTGAAGTAAGATTCAGAGGCGTCATTGTGAGCGTTTGGAACTATATCTGTCAGGTATGCGGAACAGAGTGATAGGCAGAGTAGGGGAAAGATAGAGAGAGAAAAGAGAAAAGGGGAGAAGAGGGTGAGAGGAAGAAGAAGAGAAGAGAAGAAGAGAGAAGAGAAAAAAAATAAAAAGAGGTAGGGGGAGGAGGGATGGGTAAGGGAGGGTGGTAGGTTGACCTAAGTGTCAACCACTAAAGTGGGGTACGAGTCCCCAAAATACCCGTACTAGGAGCGAGAAACTCTTAGAAAATCTCTTCCCTAGACATGTGGCCTATGTGGGGTAGAGGAAGCTTAGGCGGTAGCATCTGCAGCCGGGCCAGGCATTGAAGATAAAGGAAGAAATTGCACTAATGAGTGCCAATTCGTATGTAAACCAGTTAAAATGTATTGAAAATAAATAAATAAAGGGAAAGGAAAAAAAAAAGGGGAGAACAAGTATTAGTACTATTTAAAGCTTACAACAGGAGTCACATAATATAGTATAGTAGGCAAGCATTAATACAACAAACATTTGGTTTTATATAGATGAGGAAGATCCATTTGCATAGTGTACAGGGTGTAGGTGAGTATCATCATTTAGGAGTGTAGGGAGAGGGAATTAGATAAGCGAGTGGTGTTTCAACTGATAAGCAAAAGGTGAGGATGGTTAATGCGTAGGAAGTGGGCTAGATAGGAAAGTGCTACTAATTCCCTCTCACTCCTATGTGAGCAAGACCGTGGGCATTCATATTGTATAGGGAGGTGAATGGGCTCAGTTGCCAACAGCCAAGGTCATTACGTGGAGGCATGAGACGGATGTAATCCTTTTGGGTATTGGGGAGAGTGATATAGGAAGTGTGGTAGATGAAGACCTCATATAGGTAGATTGATGGTTCAGTACGGGTATTGCATACATGGGTTCTATAGTGGTAGGGATGTGACATAAGGGACCCTGTTATGAGGGGAAATTATAGATCTAGGTTAGAAGGAATGTGTAGGTAATTGGTCCTTCAGTATGTGAGACAATCAGGATGTGATCAAATGAGAACAAACAGAATTTAAGGAGTGGGATCCTCCTCAATTTTTGTTGAGTTTCTGATACTCGTGTGTGGTTGGGGTGAATAGGAGAGATGTGTATCTGGTATTTGGGATGGTTTAATGTTCTAAAGAACCTGCAAATACAAGTGTTAGGTAATACTCTTTCTTATGGGGGAACACGAGCGGGGATAGTCTCCACTCAGGCGTAGGGTTAGGCTCTCTTCTTTCAGAGGCAGGTTGTAATATCTTAGAACTGGTGCAGGAGTGGTGTTAAATTATTCTGGATGAGATTACCACCTGGGGTAGGTATCAAAGAATATGTAGAGACTGCGTGTGAGGTGAAGGTAGCATAATATTATATCAAATGAATAATAATTTTTTTTTTTTTGCGGTTGGGGGAAAGGCAGAGTCTCCTCCAGGGGGGTGGTATAAAAACAGCTGAGGTTTTAGCTAGGCGCCACTCAGTATAATAGGAAACTGGCATTGAGTTAACAATCATTTAGTTTTGTATGGGAGTGAAATGTTTGGTTTCAGTTAAAGGAGGTAGCATTATAACCATATAGTCTATACTGTACCAGTACTTCATACAATCAAGCCTTCAACATATATGACATTAAGGGTATAACCATAGTGAAACAAGGGTAAAACAAACAAAACCCTTCTCTCAGGAGGTAGAGAGACTTCTGGTAACTACATGTAGCAGGTTCTGCTGAATCAGTATGTAAAAGAGAGGGGAAAAACAAAAAAAAAAAAAAGTTATTTGGAGATCAGTCAGGAGGTAGCATTATAACCATATAGTCTATACTGTACCAGTACTTCATACAATCAAGCCTTCAACATATATGACATTAAGGGTATAACCATAGTGAAACAAGGGTAAAACAAACAAAACCCTTCTCTCAGGAGGTAGAGAGACTTCTGGTAACTACATGTAGCAGGTTCTGCTGAATCAGTATGTAAAAGAGAGGGGAGAAACAAAAAAAAAAAAAAGTTATTTGGAGATCAGTCAGAGTCAGTCTCTACACTGCTATAGAATCTGTCTCTCCCCTTTAAACGGCAAACTGTAATAGTTCAGAACCAACACAGGGACAGTATTAAGACATCCTGAATAAGTTTGCAAACTGATGCATACTGAACAACAAGTTGAACTATTGGATGAGTAAGGATTATAACTTCATGGGAACAGTTACGTCTAAACACGTTACAGGGCGCATGAAGATGAGTAAAGATATCACGGTATAATCAGCTATGGTGATACAATAATACTTGCGGTTGGGATTAGGACAGGTTCTCCTTCGCAGCTTGTGGTATATGTTCAGAGGAGTAAGTCCACGAGGAACGAAGGGGGAGGTTGAGAAGAAAGCGACTGATAACAGGCATTGCTGCCATAGTAGTGCAGGGGGATGCTAGCGGCGTTTCCTCTGAGGAAGAACTTCCTTCCACTCGTCGTCTCCATGGGTAACTGTAAGAGTAGGTGTTCGAGGATCCGGCCATGGTTCCAGCTCGACAGAGGGAATCCCCAGTTGCTTGATGAAGCTGTCTAGGTCAGCAGGGCTTCTGAGGATGATTGACTTGCCGTTCTTCCTTGCAAGTAGGTGGAAAGGGTAGCCCCAGCGATAGGAGATGTCACTGTCGCGTAATACCCTAGTCAGGGGACGAAGGGCCCTCCGTCTGGCCAATGTGCGCTGTGAGAGATCTGGAAATAGTGTGATCTCTGCCCCATCAAAATCGAGGCAGCCCTTCTCTCTGGCCTTAGCCATGATCTCCTCCTTTTGGCGGAAAAAGTGGATTCTGCATAGGACATCGCGCGGTTGTGTCATGGAGGGATTTCTGAAGCAAGGGACGCGATAAACTCAATCCATCTCCAGAGCTTCTGTTGCGGGTCGGTTTAGAAGTGAGTTTAGGATACCGCGTACGGAGTGCTTGAGTTCCGCAGCGACGGTGGCTTCAGGGATGCCGCGGATCCTGATGTTATTCCTGCGGCTCCTATCTTCCAAGTCATCCAAGTGGTACCAGGTCGAATGTAGTTGCTGGTGTTGCTGAGCAGCTACAAATTGAAGTTCCACAATGGCAGTATGGTGAGAGGAGCCATTCTCATCGACGGCGTCCATGCGACGGTGGAAGCCATGGATCGCCTCCCGCAGGTCCGCCATGTCCCGCTTGTGTAAGGCCTCGAAGCGGGAAAAGAGAGCTTCTATGGCCCGTTTCGTGGGTAGATGGGTGAGGACTTGGCGGAAGTCCCCCTCATCCTGGTCTTCATCTGAGGATGCAGCAATAAGCCGAGAAGAGGCAGGGGAGTCCTCCTGATGTGTTGATGTTCGGGCTGGAGAGGCTGGATCAACACGTGTGGTCGCCATATTGCCAGTACGGCGGCGACCATGTGAGTCCTGTGAGCTCTGAAAAAAGGTCTTGATATCTGTTTTAGCGGGTCGAGCGGGCGTTTGCTTTGAGCCCGTTGTTTTCTTCTTGTTTGTAGGACCCATTGTATGTCTTGAAAGTATTGAATAAAGGCACTTTAATCATATGCCTGGCCCGGGATGCAGGAGCTAGCAAAAAGAGCTGCTGTCCGCCGCCATGTCCAAGCTCCACCCTGTTTATGTCCACCCTAAGATGTATTAGGACTGGACAGACATTCGGCTCGGCTGTTCTGCTCGGTCCCTCAGAGGTACCGAGCAGAACAGAAAAAGAGTGAAAAAAGTAAAAAAAAGTAAATAGAAACGATTGGGCGGAGCAAGCAGTGACAGCTAGCTCCACCCAATAGTTTAACTGAACTGAATTAAGGTAAATAGTTATGTTTTCTACTAGTCATCTTGACAGGCAAAAAAAGCAGCAACTGTTACTTAAGTCACAGAATAATTATCACAAACTATCTGAATTACATCTAAAAGATGTTAATGGTCTCATTGGATTGAAAACATTTGTCTGCCTTTTGAACAGGTGCTTCTCTGTAGCAGGCTTAAACTACTGGTAATGCCCATTCCCATCCACTCATTCAATATGAAATGTCTCTAATGTGCAATAAATGCATTTTACATTAATGAGCACTTTAATGCAAAATAGCACTCATTTGTGTTAATGCATAAGGCAGAGTTAGGAAGAAACTCTCCAGTCTGATCTTTACCATGGATTAAACTGCATAGAACCATGCATTACCACCCAACTTGCAGAATACCTTTTTTTCGTAGAGCTCCCCTAAACACACAACAAAGAAGGAAAATGCACAGGAAAATGTTTTTTTTTCACTACAAAGACAACAATTCTGTTTGAGACCATGCCTTACTTTTACCATTAAAAGCTTTCTTCAAACACAGACAATGGTATCAAAGTAAACATGCCCATTGTGAGTTTCCTTTATCACATCTTTTATATAGAAAAAAAATCTGTGGTAGACTGGCGCTCTATTTTTGCTCCAGTGTTTTTTATTTTTTACAGCAGTCAAAAATAAGCTCCTCAGTACATTTGAATACTTTGCAAACTGTGAACATTGTATTCAGGGTCTGACTTACAAAAGAGAACAATCTGTAGTCTCATCAAATCCAAAACAATAATGGATGTACCATCTGATCGTTATAAGTATCATATCCATGGCTAAACCTAGGAGAGTTGATATTCACAACTGTGGTTAGTCTGTCATCCTCATCCACTCCTTCCATACACTACCTCAATTGTAATAATATTGTAATTGTAATGTCTTCCTGTTGTAAAGTGCAGCGCAAACTGCTGGCGCTATATAAATCCTGTATAATAAGGAAGTGAGGTCAAATTCTGTTCCAAGGAAAGCCCACAGAAGACAGGCATAAAGAACATTGGGTGTAACACTTTCCTACTCTATTCTAAAATATGGTTTTAGACATACACATTCCCAGCCCCACCAAAAGGTGATCTCAAATATTGACCCAGGGGTGGTGGGTTCATCCTCTGAGGAGGAGGAGGATGTGACTAGGAAGTCCCTGTACACCTGGGTGTTGGTTGTGGAGGGACCTGGTGTGTCTAGAAAAACAAACGTTGTTCACAATTTCAGGCTGGGTTCACACCATTTTCCGGACCAGACTTGGACCAGATCTGGAATGCAGTGCATCGCATTTTTGCCGCAATTTTGCCGCGTTCCGGAACTGGGGTTTTTTTTTGCTTTTTTTTCCGCTTCAAATGGGCTTTCAGGTGTGTTCCAGTGTGTTCCATCACGTTCCATGCATTTGTTATGTGTTTTTGATTCGTTTCTAAGCGTTCCAGTGCATTCCAGACCAGACAAAATAGGACATGCAGTATTTTTCTGGTCTGGTCTGGAACAGACTCTGCTGGTGTGGCCAGAAATAGCATAGAGATACATTAGGATGCATTTTGGGTCTGGAACCAATCTGGTTTGGAGATGATCTGAATGTAGTGTGAATGGACCCTAAAACAATAATGTGCAGAGCTGAAAAAATCAAAAACGATCAATGTGTATACAAATGACAAGGAAAATACAGTAAGAGTCACATGCTAGACTCTAAATATCAACATAGGTAGCATGTAGATAAGCAAAATGTCCAAAGGTGAATAAATCAGTTAAATCCAATGTGCTGAAATAAATGAATGTGATAAGAGCACAGAGAGCAGTCCACAATGAGTCGCCAGACTTCAAAGTATCTAAAAGACCACAGCCACAGGATTTTTTCAGTCCTTCACCTTCACCCAGGGAGTACACATATGCAAAGGGATGCTCACCTGGGGTTGTGGACCCACAGAGTAGGTCTCAAAGCATGATTCTCTTTTTAAATGGGGGAGGGAAGCCCTTATAAGCGATATCAATGGATCCACTCGAAACGGTAACAGAATCGTCATATCCAAAAAGAGACAAGCAGAGGAGACATAGTGCGCACCATCCAAAAAATAATTTTTTTGTATAAAAACAAGTACTCACATGAAGGCAGAAAATAACCAGCATAGATCTCTCACAGGGAAATCCCTGCAGTGCAAGAGAATACAAACATGTACAATACACTCCCGTCCTTCCGGCTCAGCTGAAAGGATGACGTCAGATGCTCCGCCCAGGGCCCAGCTAATTCAAAATCTTAAAAACAATTGCCACATGCAGTAATGTGTTTGTAAATATTCTTTAAAATATGTACATTTTTCAATAGAAAATGTCTGATTAACTATGAACATGGTTTTGCGGGCAGAGAGCGCTGTCTGCATCACAACACACCAATAGCTCACACATATTATTGGGTGTATATAGGAACATTTGTCATAGACATCAAGTAATGCACCATTGTCGTTTTTTTCATGGTCAAGTTGCACAAAAGGACATGCGTGCATGCACACTTGATTCCTCCAGACTGCCATCTGTCTAGCGTTCCACGAGGTATTGGTCTTTTACTTCTACTTTTACTATATTTAAGGCTTTTATCTGATGTTTGCTGATGGATAGCTATGCTAATTATGTATTTATATTATTTGTAAAGGTTTTCCATAAGATTTCTTGACCTAAAAAGTATTTTTACATTTCACATGCCACTATCTGTTTGGAGTATTTCTCCATGCCAACAATCCATGACATGCACTAAAGGTATGTGGATTTGGGGCAATTCTATTGTTTGCCTTTGTCGTATTTAAGAAATTATATTACTATTTTATAAATGCGCAATGGCGTGATGTTTTGGCATTTTGCGATATGGTTGCTTGCATTCATGAAACAGGCCCAATGGCTGCTCTGCTCCCTCCTTTTATAGTGAGGGGCTGCCTTATCTAAAAGCTCCCTTATTGGCCCTTTTAAGCCTGCTAGCCATAGTTTAAAGGTCATGCATTATGTTTTTAAAATAATTTGCACATACATTTGTCATTACTGTGCATCTCAGACTGGCTAAATTTGAAACCAGGGTAGCAAGAAATCTTAATCTCATCCCTGCAATTGGTAAGAAATTAGAAAGCAATGTATAGTTAAATTTAAATATTTATACACCGGAGTTTATCTTTAAGGATAAGCAAACTGATCATGAGAAGACAGGATATGTAACAGATCAGTTGCTTTGCTGGAGGCTTATGTTTTTAGTTAATATGCAACATAGGACACCACTGTTTACACCATTTTGCAGTTAAATGTGCAAATTGGTACAGGCAGGCCTTCCCATTGTCCCTAGCATTGCTGACCCCGAGAAACAGCTTTATTACCTACTGCAGCACTCAATTAGGGTGAAATTCATGGGAACTTCCTCTATCAATTGATACATTTTGTGAAGCGGTTGAAGGGTAGGAGTAGTGTAAACTTACTTACGAGTTAGGTAGGCATGATGGAACATTTTCCAACATAGGAGAGTCTATCACCTGCTTTAGAAATAACCAGCATTCACCATACCTGCCAACATGTACAATAGTTTTTTTTTCCTTTGCTGAAAAGCCCACAGCCACCCACAAATTATCTGTGTTGTGATTTTTGGCTGCAAAGTTGAACTGCTCCAAATGATTTGAAGCATAGTGAGCACCTTTATAGAAAGTTGCACACTAGCCATATTCAATGCTTTATATACAAACTTTCAAAGCCAAGTTCACAAAACACCAAGCCCCTGTGTATAGGAAATACAATAAACTTAGCTTATCATGTTTCCCATTCTTGGTATATAAGTAGCATGATCAATTTATTCCCCATTCACACCTTTGTGTTGCATGAACGTGCACCAAAGCATATGCTTTGATGCTTGTTAACACAACACGTTCAAATTGTGCATCACGCTTGTGGTGCCATTACCTGTTAAACCTCAAACACATATCTAGTAAAATGCACATTTATTCCCAAGCGTGGAAGCACATCGAACACACACACAAATGCATGGTAAAAGAACGTGGGACACTCACAGCTGAAAATGCTGCATATGCTACTTTGCCACGTTTGTCACGTATGCATCACCCATTGAAATCAATGGGCGAACAAATATGCACGTATATATATCTTTATACTTTTTATATTTGTTTCCAACCGACAAAGGATACGAATTGTTTCACCCATTTTAGGCAGCAGTCCTGTACTTCCTAAAGCAGGAATTAACACTAATCTGTATAAGTCACAAATCCAGATGGGTCATACAAAATACACATCTTTTTAATAGCCTTCTATATTGTACTGTATATTACTGTATGTGATAAAAGGATTATACATAATATTTTTCTTCTTTTTCTTACCACAATATGAACATGTTTTAAAAAGAGAGATTTTTGCTATAGTGTTCTATACCTGCTAATTTGTATTTGTAGCTTGAGTGTTCCAATGTCATGCTGTGATCCTCATTAAAAATTTGCTATTAGACAGTTGTAATTACCAAGCACACTATTAGCTTTACAACTAAACTGACTTTCAGACATTGAAATATAACAATCAGTTAATTATATGCCAGGTTCAGCACTTTGGTTCTATCTAAACCAACATTACATAGTTACTATACCGTTGTGTGCCTAATCTAAATTCAATTTGGCCACCCAAGATTAATTTCCAATATTCCAATATTTATCTGGCATATGATGTTACAACATACAGAGCCTAGTACAATTATTTACTGTGATAATTATAATAATGATGAGATTTTACAGTTGTTTGTTCTGTGCTTTCTGTATTTTGCTCTTATTTTGTACCTTGCCATATTGTTGTATTGTTGTAGAGTAAAAGCATAACCCCCATAATTGCTTATTGTAAAAGCATGAGAAGCAAATAACCTTTTATATCTGGAGACTCTGTGTTCTTGATCCATAAAAATTAGGTAGCTTTGACATAAGTAGCAATTTTACATGAGGGGGTAAAAAAAAAGTCAGGATTTTATACATTTCAGTTTATTTTTGCACATTCTAATGCTGTTTATGTAAAAAAGAAAACGATTCCAAAACTTAAGCTCCAGTGGCTTTATAATATTGGTATAAATCATTGTATAATCATTTTTAGTAACTGCTTCCTGTTACCAAACACTTTTAGGGCTTGTGTCGACAGTCTTTGAGTAAAAGTGTTTTCTTTTTGACCCGCATTTTTCCTCCTTCAAGCAGCTTTTGCATTAGCACAGACAGTATGCAAATTAAAAGTTAATTAACACAGGTCCTCAAAGTGCAATGTCAGTTACAAAATAACCTCAAGTGTTTTTTAGGCTGGTACTGGTAGAATATTTATGGGGTTATTCACTAAGCTCCCGAAGGCAGCCAAGTGAATAAACGAGCCGAACTGAAGTGAGCCGAACGCCGTTCGACTATTTACTTCGGCCCTGTACAGCTCTGAATTGATAGACAATTGCCTAATAACAAACCACCTCAAGCACTTATTGAAAATGAAACTATGCACAATAAACACATGTCCAAGGTAGGATATACTTGCTAAACATAGGTATTCAGATAAAATCACTTATGTCCAGGGCAAAGAGTAGAGGGTAGTTATCCCAACGCATTTTTCTCTTTATTTATACCTTTATATCTTTATCAGTTACCCTCTATTTAAGTAGATTTAGTCATGCTGAAATTGATGGTATGGCTTTAAACGCCATAGAGGCCGTATTATGGATATGCACACACTGTGCGAATGATGAGTGGCATCTGATGAAGTACCTGTGCGTTGCGTTGGTTCCCTACATTTCCTTTCCTCTATGGTTCCGGGTGAGAGAGGTGTACCCACCTGAGTCGGGTGGACATTTCCATCTTGCTGAGTCTCCTCAGCCCTTGTTCTCAATCGATGCCTATCCTCTCCGTTGACGACAGTTGCTTCTATGCATTTTATTTGCAAGTGAATTGTTTTGTTGATTCTAGTAAGTATGTATGTATCCATATATGTATACTTGTAATTGTAATTGTGCTCTTTTCAGTAATGCATGTATAGATATTTAGCGAAAGGTGTATAACTTATTGATTGATACTTTATATTACAAGGTTGCCAAAAGATCCCCTGACGAAGCTTGAAAGAGCAAAACGCGTTGGAATTAACTACCTATTACTCTTTGCCCTGAACATAAGTGCTTTTATCTATCTCTGAATACCTATGTTTAGCAAGTATACCCTATCTTGGACATTTGTTGATTGTGCATAGTTTCATTTTCAATAAGGGCTTGAGGTGGTTTTTTATTAGGTAATTGTCTATCACATTGTTATGTGTTAGTCCTGTGTGTTAACCATACACGTGGTAATCAGTGGATTTGTGCTTTTTTGTAACTGTGTTGTTCCTTCCTAAATATGAATCATGTTGTTGATCCTACTCTGTGTAATAAAATTATATTTTAACTCAATTAATTTATTATTTTTGCCTTGCTTGAAACCCCATTTTTTTCTGTCTTTCCTATATATATTTATTGAAGGGGGTCAAGGCCGTTATTTCTTTCATTTTGAGAGTGCTTGTTGGGTCTGCTGTTGGGGTAGTATATCCATTTTTTTAATAAATATCATATCCCACATTTGCTGGGACATTGCCATTTAATCCTTCCTTTAGGGTGTGTGCACATGGACATTTTTCACTAAAGAATTTATCTATTTTAATTTTCAAGTGATGGAAAATGCAGCTCAAATCTTCTTCTGTTTGTTCACAGAAATGTTGGCAATACATTTTCTTCCCTTTCCCTTTTGTTTCTGTTACAAAAATTCATATTGTAGTTCTGTCTCTGATGATTTCTATCTGAGAAAATGAAAAAAGTAGTGTGCATTTTGTTCCTATTTAACACACTTACATTTTATTTTGTAGTTGTGTGCACTGACTAATGAAAAATTAGCTAGAAGTAATGACAGCGAAAGAAAACACTTCCTTTCAGTAAGGAGTGCTATAAAAAAAAGTAATGGGACAACAGTATGTAGCAGGTGCCTAACAAATCTTGTAGTCATCCGCAATCACACTATTTTCATGCAGTGGCAATATATTTATGCTATTAAAGTCCAATTAAACTTTCAGCTTAAATCATCTAAATTCATTCCAGGTGCACCAAAAAAAGGTGTTCAAATCCTTACAGTTCATTGTCTGTAAAAAGTAAAGACAGCCTGAGTAGAAAATTCTGTCCCCTGCCAGCCTCCTGAAAAATGGAATCCTTGCTCTCTGTGTGGAAGCAGTGGGTTCTCTACAGAGATCTGACTTTCTCCACTGAGTCAGAGCAAGAACTCTCAAATCACCAGGAAGCATGAGCTTCGCTGACTGTAGAGCTATAGGTCTGGCTCTGCAGGGGGCATGTTAGAGCCCCTCAAAGAAACCACTGCACTACACACAGATCAAGGGTTCTTCTCTGCAGGATACTGGCAGAGAATAGGCTTTACTGCTGTGGCTGTGACTGATTTCTAATGATAATGAACTATAAGACTTTAAACACATTTTGTTTTGTTTGTGCACCTGGAATGCATTTAGAGCATTGACACTTATGTGATTTACCTATATTATATTTTGTTATGATGTACATAATTTGCTTATGAAGTGGCAAGAAACTATTTTAAAATCCCATAAAAACCAAAATCACAGAATAGTGCAGTTTGACACAGCAATTGTCTAAGCTCAAAACACCTTTGTTCTTCAGCATGTGGCTAACACGAAAAATAAATCTTATCAAAGTTTTGTTATATTGCATTTATATGCAGTTGTAAATAAGTCTGGACAGATAAGCATTTTGAAGGAAACCCTTCACATCAGAAATATGGAAGCTGGTACTGAGGTCTAGTTGTCTCTGGTTTCTGAACCACAAAAAGTATGCAGCAAACCAGGTTTTTAGTCATGAATTTCAAAAATTTTAAAACCAGAGCCAGCTTCAGCCCTATCACAAGGACAGCCCAGCAATGGAAACGTTGCAAATTTTTTCTGTTATTGTGGAGCATACAGCTGTATACATAGATGGAATAGATATAAGGGAGCTGTTTCAGCTGCCCAATGATTTATATTACTGTCCATCCAGTTCTGAGGTTTACACAACACATCCCTGTCTGGCAGAGTAGAAAGCCTGATTTTTCTCTGCTGCAGTTCAGGTATGCTTTCAGGTCTCTTCCGCACCCCCCACTCAGTGACTGCACAGTGAAAGAAGAAGCTACCACTGCCTAAATTAAAAATAAAATCAATGATGTACAGATGAACACAGAGCTGCATTAATTTGTGTCTATTTTTATCTGGAGTTCAGATTTAACAAGATAATCCGGGTCCCCATTATGCCTTTATTTGTATTCACCTGTAATTATTTCATAAAGGAGAAGATGCTATAAAATAAACATTAATGGTTCCTATATGTAATGTTAAAAATACTACAATTAGTTTATGAATGTACAAATAATTACAAACATCTGTAGTCAGGCATTTTGAGTTTTCAGCCTGCTATATCTAATAGAGCTAAAGTTATAAATATTTTACCATGCTCTATTACATTGGATTGAAACTTAAATAGAATTTTGATAATGATATTACAAGGCTTTTGTAAGATGACTCGCATTGTGGCGCACCACATTTTTAAAAAAAGCATCCTTTATTTTTGTATCTATTGTAGTGCTTTGGCTGCCCATTCATAATGAATGGGTTGCGTTTAGCACAATGTGCATTAAGCATCATGAGTAATTCAAAGCTAGGATTCATTTTAAATAAGGGTTGTTAGAAATGAATTGCAAATGCTTTTGGATTATATGCTTCACAGACAATAAAAATTCAAGGAGGAGAGCTATCTCTACACCTGAGTCAATAGGTAACTTGTTCCCTGCACTGCTTAGAACTGTACAGAAAGCTGGGGTCTGAGCAACAAGGTGTCACAGGGACAAAGATCCAGGAAGTACATACTTTGCGGACGCTGGATTTGGCGCTGTGTTTGACCGGCCGGTCTTTGCTGTTTTAAACCGTGAGTTTTCTATGTTTTATTTAAATAAATGTGTATACTTGCCACACCATGAGGAGTTTTTCTTTTATGATCCCACAAATGCTCGAGTGACATGATACTGCCAGATAGAATACCCTGAATGAGAACGTATAGATTCATCTGCACTGCCTAAATTCCACAAACAGTGGGGTGAGTGCGCACCCCAGAGGGGGATTCGTGAACACTTGCACAGCGGTGTTGGAATACTTCTGTTTGGGCTTCATTTTTTCTACTTTGGACTTTATGCACTATTATCACAATTGAATTTCATTTGATTTATTATCACTGATTATTGAACAGGATTTGATTATGTTCTTTTATATATAGCTGACATACAGCTACACAGTGGATTTATTATATTTTTTTCATGATGCACTTATCTGTTTCATCTTAACAATTAGGGGTATTGTTACGTGGTGACACTGAGATCACTTTACATTGATTGCAGTTTGCCCACTTAATTTTTGTTTACTTATTTGTTTAAAAAACATTTTTTGACACATTTAAATATCCCTGAAAAAGGAGATTACACTCAATTTACTGAAGAAACTTAGCACAATTAATATACGTGTTACACATAAAGCGCCTATAGCACTGCACACTCATTATTTTAATATAAATTCAAGACCTACTAGTTATTATTTAAAAATGTCTTTCCCTTTTGCTTTTCTGAAAGACATAACCTCACCACTCCAACTTTATACTGCGAACTAAAGGAGCTGGCAAAAGTGAGTTACTGTATGAAATGAAATGCTGAAGCTCCTCTTAGGTCTGTAGCTTTCACTGGGCATTCACTTACATGAAAAAATACTGCTCAGATCTAGGAAAATTTAAATTTAAACCCCATACATAAAATATATTTTTCATTCCCACTTCTTCTGCCTCTAAAAAAATATATATAATTGTATTGTTCAAAAATGTTATTAGTATCCTACCTGAATTTGCAGCCATGTGGCAGGTTGTATCCATATTCTCATTTCTTCTGTTCTCTAATGTGGGAGGAGACTTCTTGTAGTGCCCACGCTTCCTGGTGACATGGACACTGCCCATCAGCTGACATAAGGGCCCATTAAGGGGCCCCCACAGGCTCTTCTACTCTTATAGCACCAGAGTCATGACTTAAAAATGTGAGGGACAGCAACAAGCAACGTCAGCTAGAAAGAAAACAACTGGCAATCACCATTCTCCATTACTGGCAGAGGCACAACTAATGGTCACAAGACAGTGGAGTCAGGTAACATAGTCCATAGTAGGTAAGGTTGAATAAAGACAAGGGTCTATCCAGTTCAACCTAGGTGTGTGTGTGTGTGTGTGTGTGTGTATTAATCTTGTTCTAACACTTCCCCTAACCCTGTATTAACCCTGTAATATTTTTTTCTTGCTACTTAGGAACTACAAAAAGGCTGGAGCAGAAAATGGTCGTGTTTTTTTATGCCCAAAGTTCAACTGTAAACTTTAAAAGGGTTTACCACTTATTAGGAATAAGGAATATAGAATGTACATTTTGTGTAAAAATGCTGTCAGTATAATGACTTACAGCCACATATGCCTTTAAAAAATATTATCTCCTCAGTGATGTATGCAGGAAATGTGAATGTCCAGTTTGATGAGTAGAGTAAATCATCTATGCAGTATGAGCTATAAACTGTTCAGCAAAGACAGTTTAAGCCAATGGCAATATGTATGAAATCTGCCTTGAGCTGCCTTAAGGCATCCTGCGTTACTGGTACCTTTCAGTTATTAAGTGGAGCTGTATGTGCAGAGATAAAACATATATCGCAGGGCATATATATATATATATATATATATATACACTGTATGTGTGCATGTATGTATATATATATATAT
>NW_017307999.1:280030-308536 GCF_000935625.1 Nanorana parkeri
AGAATTTTAATCGATCAAAAAAATTAACGATTAATCAAGGAATTAATCGTTAATTTCCGCAGCCCTAATATATATATATATATATATATACACTGTGTATGCACATATACATACTGCAAAGATGATTGCAGTGTATATTTATATTTTATCCTACAAGAGAATATATTGCATTGTACTGTATATATGTTTTATATATACTGTATATATTGTATTGAATTCTATTGCATATTTTTCATTTTACATGATTGCATGGAAGATTAACAAATTAGGAAGGAAACAAAGTCAATGGAAAAAACACAAAGATTGCTGAAAAAGGAGACAGTATGTAGTTAAATACTTGAGATGCAGGGTATAAGCCAATTCCAATGTATGTAGTCTGGAAGAGTTTTTCCCCCTACATCTGACCACACCTTATCTGGAAGATTCCCCAAGGACTAAAGAGAGATACACTGTGATTTATTAATATGTACAGTATGCTAACATAATGATCAACAACAATCAACCTATAAAACCATGTCATTACCTATAGTGTTAATGCATAACGATCATTGTTGCATTGTTGCTGAAAGGTTTGTCAGATACAGACCTACATGTGTGGGAGTAAATCTCAGTGAGGAGTTTCAACACCTGATACCATCTCTCACTAACAATGCCTAGCACCAAAGGATACTCACAGTAGTCAGCGTTCTTGCCGCAAGGGACATGCCAGTAAGGAGTGCGGTAGGAATCTCCTGCATTGTAATCCTTTAACCCCCCTCGCAGTCACTCCTAACATTATGAAGAAGGAGAATCAAGTAGAAATTTTTTTTGCAGAAATAATGTTTATTGAGTTTTTCACAAACGTAAAAAATAAACAGCATACAAAGCAAAACAACATACAAAGGCAACATCAGAAGGGCGAATTTGGTAATGGTAGCAGAGCTGTAGACTATAACAACCACCTCAGAAATGTACATTTCCCGACTGCTAAAGCTCTCCACTGCAAGGAGGTCAACGTTATGAAGTCTGGCCCGAATCTGGGTCTCCATCATCAAAGTAACCAAGGAAGGCCCTGCAAGATTCCAGTTCCATTCTCATCAGGTGTTGCGCCCTACTTAAAACCGCCTTACAATACGGACATAACAATCAACACATAACACCACGAGACAAGTGGACAACAGGGGGGTACAAAGACACACAGAACACAGGAGAGAAGGAAAGAAGGGGAGAGAAGGAAGGGGAAGGGGGGTAGAGGATTAGTGTGTGGTCAAGAAGGGTGGATCATGCCTTTATATCAGTGTCTTAAACTCATCCGTTGTCATAAACATTAGCCATGGCCTCCATCTGGACTGGAATGCCTCTGACCTGTCCAGCCATTCGGCAATGAGTTCCTCGGATCTCATTAGTCGGCACATTTCCGCGGACCATTCCCCCAGTGTTGGAATCACCTGGGAGTTCCAATGCCTCGGGATCAATGCCCTAGCGGCATTAACAAAGAATCGTAAGAGAGACTTCTTTGCCCGAGAGATGGATCCCGGGAATTCCCAACAGTATTCTGAGGTGTGAGATGGAGATCGCTGGCAGACATTCTTGAGTACACGTGTGAGATGGTTCGCCAGAAGGGGACGATTAGAGGGCAGCTCCACCAGATATGTGTTAACGTTCCCACCCCTGTGAGGCACCTTCAGCAGGTGTCCGGCAGAGAGGGAAAAATCTGGTGCATCCTAGCCGGGGCTCTGTACCACCTAGTTCAAGTAGAAATTTTAACCCTTGGGGAGCCAAGAAATGCTAAAAAGGAAAGAAGGGGAGAGAAGGAAGGGGAAGGGGGGTAGAGGATTAGTGTGTGGTCAAGAAGGGTGGATCATGCCTTTATATCAGTGTCTTAAACTCATCCGTTGTCATAAACATTAGCCATGGCCTCCATCTGGACTGGAATGCCTCTGACCTGTCCAGCCATTCGGCAATGAGTTCCTCGGATCTCATTAGTCGGCACATTTCCGCGGACCATTCCCCCAGTGTTGGAATCACCTGGGAGTTCCAATGCCTCGGGATCAATGCCCTAGCGGCATTAACAAAGAATCGTAAGAGAGACTTCTTTGCCCGAGAGATGGATCCCGGGAATTCCCAACAGTATTCTGAGGTGTGAGATGGAGATCGCTGGCAGACATTCTTGAGTACACGTGTGAGATGGTTCGCCAGAAGGGGACGATTAGAGGGCAGCTCCACCAGATATGTGTTAACGTTCCCACCCCTGTGAGGCACCTTCAGCAGGTGTCCGGCAGAGAGGGAAAAATCTGGTGCATCCTAGCCGGGGCTCTGTACCACCTAGTTCAAGTAGAAATTTTAACCCTTGGGGAGCCAAGAAATGCTAACCCAAGTAAAAGAAATTTAAACCGCAAGAAGCATTTGAAAAAAAAAAGTTGTTTATGTTTTGTAAATGTGAACATCTAACAAATATAAAAAAGGGGGTTATCCCGATTTGGCTGTGAACGTAGAAATTCACTGTAAAGCGAACATGTATTATACTGTCTATTAAATTATTATTACTAAGGCCAACAACAACTGTGGTTGTTGTCGTAATTGCAGTTTAATTCCTCTCATGAAAGAAACAGGAAGTGTATTGCACTTGTTAATAAAGTTTACAGTTTGTTAATAAAGTTTCACCTTCAGATTGCAGCAGCCACCTCAGCTTTCAGAAGCATACCAGGGAAGTTCTCCTGTTTTTCCTTTGATACACATATGCTTGTAATAAGTATATTATTTGTCATAGCTTAATGTAGATTTACATGACACCACTTTATGCATACTATGAGATGTAAGGTGGGCTCTCTCCAAAGAAATGTATATGTATTTGAAAGTGCCATAAGTAATTACATATTGTAATTCTGGTGTATTTTATTGTATTGCAGTTTTACGGAACTATCCACAGAAGTAAATTCAGTTTTGCAATAAAACACAACGCTGCTTCTGTCAGTTTTGTTAGCTAGCTGTTAGCTAAGAGTTAGTAGGACAGCATGAGTATCTTTTAACACTCACATCCATCTTTAAATATTTCTCTTTTTTTGTTCCCCGTCCTGTAGTTAAAAAAAAGTTTCTAAGCAATACTGACCCTCTACATTTCACTGCTGCTCTCTGACTCATTCTCTGTCCTCTAATGTTGTCCTCCTTTTCTGAATTGAAAAATTATCAGCACTTCCTGTGAGTGCAGGCTTTCATGGACATGCACCCTGTAGGTGCATCATCACTTCACCCTAGGCTTACAGTGCAATGATGCAGAGTACAACTCTGACGTCATTTGGTCAGCACCACTTTCTGCAGCATTGAAGACTGGCCATCGCAGGAGAATAAGAGGAAAGGAAGAGGACCCCACAAATCATATTCATTTTTGAAAACATTTACATTTAAATTAACACGCAGAGAAAGGGGGGCACCGAGGGGGTAATGAGATAGGACCAGAGGTAAGGCAGGGGAGGTTCTTGAGTTGGGCTTTTATACTCAACTACAGGATTTTTTGGACAGAGTGAGGAAGTGTTATTGCTTTTTGTAACCCCGTGGGTCAGATAACTCCTTACTGGTAAAGAAAGAAAAACAATCTCTACAAAAGGGATCAAACGAACATCAATAGCACAGATTTTAGTAGAGAATAGAACAGTTAGAACTTCTGATTCTGATACAACCATTGTACAACTTTTTATGTCCCGACATCGCACCCTCAGTCAATTTTTGTTCAAACAGCCCATCATGCACAAACCAATGTAGTTCGTGATTATCGTTCATCAGCACCACAAACTGGCTGATTTTGGTCAATCAAACGACCACATTTTTGTTTGCGTATGTGCAGTTTTCATCTTGAGATTTTTTGTTGTATGAAAACGGCACTAATTTGTTGATTTTCATCCCACTAGAGAAACATTTTCTAGCCCACTTGAAAGACGAAAATCTGCCAGGTGAACAGTAATTGCGGTTTTGCACTTTCCATCAGCTTCCAGATTTTTGGACGAAACAGCAATACCTGCCGAAAATCGGCAGATAATTGTAAGGTGTATGGGCACCTTAAGGGTGAGTTCTCTCACTTCTTGTGGGTTCGCCACAGCTGTGAGTCAGAGAAAATCAGCCAAGCAGCAATGAAAATCTGACAGGAGTTCTAACCCTTCCTCATTTTTTCAAGAAATGGCTATAGTTGGGTTGTAATGTAAACCAAAGAGATCAGGAACAATCTCCTGATATACAGGGTAAGAGTGAAACTGTAAGGTGAGCCAAATTTGAATGACTCCCACATCTACCACATGCTTACTGATTTCTACAGATATTAAATTAACCAATCTTTTGTAAATGTAGTATACAATGAGGAATAAACACTGCCTGTCCCCAAAAACTCTAATATTTTGTTGGACCGCCTTTAACTTTGATCATGGCATGCATACACCATGGCATTGTTTTAATAAACGTATGCAATGTCACAGCATTTATTTCTGTCCAGTTGCATTCATGAGTTGCATTCATTTTTCACCAAGATCTTGTAATGATGATGGGAGAGTTGGACCACTGCGTAAAGTCTTTTCCAGCACATCCCAAAGATTCTCAATGGGGTTAAGGTTCAGACTCTGTGGTGGCCAATCCATGTGTGAAAATGATGTCTTATGTTCCCTGAACCACTCTTTCACAATTTGCCCAATGAATCATGGCATTGTCATCTTGGAATATGCCCGTGCCATCAGGGGAGAAGAAATCCATTGATTGAAAAACCTGGTCATTCAGTATATTCAGGTGGGTAGCTGATCTTATTGTTTGGGCACATAATGTTGCTGAACATAAAACTATTATCCAATGAAAAGCTCTGACCTATTTGTTAGCCAAAGCCAGGTGGGGACTTTTTTGGGGGACAGGCAGTGAATAAGTGCACCTTTCTGACGGAGGATCACTTCATTGTGACGCCCTCTCATAATATGCTTTGTTCAGTACATTTATTTCACTTTAGAAATTCTCATAACAGCAATCAACCTCAAGATTACCTATACACACTGTTATATCGGGTCCATACACTGTATCTCTCAGTCTCTCCCTTCCTCCGTTTTCTCTAAACAGTATGTTATATACTTGTTCCTTTGCAGCAATTAATACTGTAGATGCCCTGACAGACCTGACAGATACAATCTTACTTTCTATTGCAGGACAAACCATCCTGAGTTTGTAATACTTTCAGTTCTAATACTGTATTCCCAGTGTTCTCTCCTGGATCTTCCTCATCAAGCACTTCTAGGAATGTCTGTTGTTATGACCTCTGATCAACCTTAATTCTTCTGAGTTACAAGTTTGGTAACCATCTGTTCAAAATCATATGCACAACTGCAATAGAAAAAGCACAAACTGCATAGTAATTGAATGTGCGGGACAAGTTAATTAAATTGCACTTAAAACGAAATCTCTTGCTGTTTTCAAAATGCTTCCAGACTTTCTTATTTATATAGCGCTGACAATTTACACCATTTACACATCTCTTCTTCCCTTATACACTTCTAAAATCATTCCCCATCAGTTTAAAACAAATTCAATATTAAGACCTCTAGGATAAAACATATCTATGTTGCATACCCACTGTCCTTTCTTTTGAAAGAGTGATCATACAGTATCTCCACTCCTTATTTTCTATACCTGTTTGATACTAATAAATGTCAGATGCATTGGCTTGCAGGCAACTTTAACTGCAAAATCAGCTGAAACACTGTGACTCTTTAACCCTTTCTGTGTGTTTCTGATGTGCTCTTCAATGAGAACATGTAGTGCTCTCTTTGTTCTTTCTATATATTGAAAGGGACAACTACGCTCTATGCATTAATTCATTTCATATTATTTTCAGTAGGGATGTTCAGATACCGGTTCAGATGCCAGTGGCGATACTTGGCATTTTCACGAGAACTTTCAGGGTCTCAGCAGTTGCAGCTGTGTCCTGGTGCTCCACCACTGTCCTGAAATCATTAATCTGTATTGTTTTAGAAAATTGTCATAGGACACTAAACAAAAATGTATCAGTAATTGTATCTGTGAGTACTTGGACAAGTAACAGTACTTTGGAAAAAATGGGATCTGTGCATCATTATATATACATATACAGTGTGTATATATATATACATACAGATATTGCTCACTTTATGACTTACCTGCTTTGCGACCACTCGCACTTACAACCAGCTCTCCGACCTTACGTGCGTGAACGTGACAGCGGCAGTGCGACGTCTCGCCGGCGGAAGTGCTGTGCTCCGTTCTCCACTGCAGGTCTCGGTAAGTATTTTATTGACCGATGTACAGTACACTGTACAGTACTGTACTAATGCAGTACAGTACTGTATACTGTTCCTCGCTTAATGACCAATTAGTTTAACGACCTGGTCGTAAGGAACAGAACTCGGTCGTTAAGTGAGGAATACCTGTATATAAAATATCATAAATCAAAACAAGGATGCACAAATCCCAGGAGCCCCGAATGCTCCTTAAAAACGACAGCTGCCTCCTAACTTTTTAGTTTTTCTCTAGTCTAGTCTTGGAGCTGGAAAAGTATCTGTACTTGTACTTGTACCTGTACTGTACTTAGTATCTGAACATCCCACATTTTCAGGATTATTTTTGTTTGTTATTAATCCCTTTAATTCCCTTTCCAAAATCAGTAATGAATGGAATATTCTAACTGTTCTCCTTCATAGTTATCTTGTCCATTCCTAGCAATTCACTCCTTTCTTTATTTTCAGCCTCCTTAAATGCTTTCTACCTTTTTCTAGTGACTTTTTGCATAGAACTTTCTACCTATTCTATTACCCTGTTGTCTAAAAAAAACTGATTGCATACAATTCCATCTAATTCAATAACAATGTCCTTTTAGAATATTTGTTATTCACTTTCTGTGCTGACAAATGCTTTTAAAAGACCATTAAATTTGATGGGCTTATGAAAGTATGAGCTTATGAAAGTACTTGTTGTCAACTTGAATGAGTAAATTTAATTTTTTAATTAAATTAAAATTCAGTGAATAAATGAAACAATTAACAACGTACTTATAACTAACTCTTGCAGATTATATAACCCTGCAGCTGAAGAAAACAATTGTCACTCCAAGGTACATAAGTCTTTCCCAAGCATTAATTCATTTCTAGCTTTAAACACACTACATGCATACAATCAACCTCAGTAGCGCTAATACAGTATCTGATCACGTCATTAGAATAATAAAACTTAGATTTAATATTCTGTAAGGTAAATCATGTTAGTTTCCATTTCGTCTATTGAACTCTCAACAACAAGGTCAATCTATCTTGAGGAAATATTTGCATAATAATCTCTTCATAGGATTAAAAAAAAAGTGTGGCATGCATAGCATAGGCAGAGATGACCGACTCTTGAAGCCTGAGCAAAGGGAACTCTGACTGCTAGGAACAAGGCACTTTAATGAGTGGGCTGGTTTCTGTGAATTTAATAATGTTTTTGGTCTGATTTAGTTCCAGCAATCTGACAAACCTCCCCCCCACCCCAATTTGCCAGACTATGAGGGTTGTCACAGTTTTTTTGGTGGTTTTGCCATGTTAGCTCCTGGATGGTTGTGTAATGTTAATGCATCTACGTGGGGTTTTTCTTTTGTAGTTAAATAACTGTTCAGCACATGCAGGACAAGCATTTAGACCTGTTTAGGTTATGGTTAAAATGTGCTTACAGTATATCTTACAGCATATCTGTGATTGGCACTTGTAATGTTTATAATAGTAACATAGTATTTGAGGTTGAATAAAGACATAAGTCTTTATAGGTCCATGAGTGTTCTCATTCTTAAGAGTACCTGTACCCTTGTACTTTTCGGTCTCTCAGGAAGTCGTCCAAAAGCCTCTTGAATGATTCCAGATTAATTGCGGAAATTACCGCTTGAGGCAGTGAGTTCCAGACCCTAACCGCGCGAACTGAGAAGAACCCCCTTCGCTCCTTGTGTTCGAATTTTTTTTCTACCAGTTTTAGGTGGTGTCCTCTAGTCTTTGTTACGGAATGAATCTCAAAGAGTTTGTTGCTGATGTTGCTATTACTATGGAACATTTTGTACATGAAAATCATGTCCCCCCCTAATCTCCTTACTTCCAACGTAAACATGTTTAAATTTAGTAGCCGTGTCTCATAGCTCTTATCCTCCATCCCCATGGAGTTTGGTCGCCCTCCGCTGGACTTTCTCCAGTTCAAGGACATCCTTTCTGTGGACCGGTGCCCAAAATTGCACCGCATACTCAAGGTGGGGCCGAACCATTGATGTGTAAAGTGGCAAAATTATAGACCTATACCTGCAAAACATTCCCTTCTTGATGCAGGACAAGATTCTACTAGCTTTGCTTACTGCAACCTGGCACTGTAATCAATGAGCAATTTTATGCAAAATTGGACTAACTCAATAAACCAATGTCTTGCCCTTACCATAACCATTTGTGTTCTTTTGTGAACTTCAAAACTGGAATCTTTCTTCCACTATCACATTCCATCTGCACTTCTCTTTTGCCAGGCTAATATTCTGCTTTACATTGCAGCTGCTTGTCATTTCTTGGATGCCATTCATTCACCATGTTCTTCTTTTTTGTTTTCCTCTTTTTACCTTGCGCTCTTCCACAATTTTGCATAGCTCCTCTCAGGTTAGGTTTCTTGAGATCCAGATGCTGTTTCAGATTTGGAGGCAACGAGCCTCCAAAACTGCACCAAGAAACTGCGGAACGAGCGGCGGCCGTATCAGACGCCAGCGCGTTCTGCACATTCCTGCCGCTATTGTGGAGTATATCTGGGTATACTCTAAAATGGTGGAGCGCATGCACATAACACGCTGGCGGCCGTTATGGCCGACGCTTATTTTGCGAATGACGTCACCCATGACGTGGCGTCATGTAACGTTGTGCACCCCGTCTCCAAGTTTTTAAGTGCACCTGTATCTAAATGCTTTTTGAATGATTCAATACTCTCAGCTGATACCACTTCTTGTGGCAGCGAGTTCCAGACTTTAACCGATCTCACTGAAAAAAAGCCCTTGCGATCCATGTGGTTAAATCTTTTCTCCACCAGTTTTAGGTGGTGGCCTCTAGTTTTTGTTACAGAGTTTTCTGAAAATAGTTTATTGCTGATGTTGCCATCACCAATAAACATTTTGTACATCAAAATCATGTCCCCTCTTAATCTCCTCACTTCCAGCGTAAACAAGTTTAAGTTTTATAACCTTGTCTCATAGCTTAGGTCCTCTAGCCCCTTAATTAGTTTAGTTGCCCTTCTCTCGACTCTCTCCAGTTAAAGGACATCTTTTCTGTGGACTGGTGACCAAACCTGGACCGCTTACTCCAGATGAGGCCGAACAAGTGATCTGTAAAGTGGCAAAATTATTTATTTGTCTCTATAATACATCCCCTTTTTAATACAAGACAGTACTCTGCTCGCTCTGTTTGCCACAGGCTGGCATTGCAAACTATTATTCAATCTGTGGTCTACTATGACCCCCAGATCTTTTTCCATGTCTGACTTCCCTAGTGGAGTTCCCATTAATATGTATTCTTCTTTCCTATTTTTAACCCCAAAGTGCATTACTTTACATTTTTCATCATTAAACCTCATCTGCCATATAGTTGCCCACTCCCCTATTTTATCCGGGTCTTCCTGTAATGTTATAATGTCTATGTCCGTGTCAATTACCCTCCAAATTTTAGTATCATCAGCAAACACAAAAATATGGCTGTTAATACTTTCCCCAATATCAACAATAAACAGATAAAACAGTATGGGGCCTACCACAGAACCCTGGTGCACGACACTCTCCCCCATAGACCAATCTGAAAAAGAGCCATTTATCAATACTCCCTGGACACATTCCTGTAGCCAGTTCTCTATCAATGTACATATCATTTCATCTATGCTCATAGATCTCAGCTTATGTACTAAGCATTTATCTGGTACTGTGTCCGTATGTAATATATACGGCCAAATAAAAAATGTGTTATTTTGGATTCGCACGAACCGCTGAATCAACTGAATTTCTTTGTACATTGCGAATCCGAATGCACATGTCTAGTAAACAGGTGTAACTGCACTGAAAGTGAGAAGTCCTCCTATCTTGTATAATCCACTGTAAGCTTTTTAAAGATGATCCCTCCTGGATGATATAATATGAAAGAGGGAATAGGCAGCGGTAGCAGATTGTTCATTTGAGAGGAGATAACAAGAAAGCGAACACTGGACACAAGTAGCAGGACTGCTGTTCCTCCCTTCGTTGGGTGGGAACAACAACAGCCTTTCTCCACTTAATGAAATGGAAGCGCAGCTTTCTGCACAAACCAACACATGCTAAAGCACAGTGGAAGAACCTAGAGGGAGGCATGAAACTTTGCACTAATGGGACATTATGACAAGTGACATTTTATTTGTGTTTCGGAGTCTTGCTGTAGTATGCCAGCAGGGGCTTTTTTACTTTTTCTTTAGAAAGTCCCACTATGTCTCACTGGTGTATCTTCTGTGAATTTTTGAACCCCACCGGCATTTCTTTTGTCTGTGTCCAGCTACGAGTCTCATCTACTATTTACTCTAATGCCTTATCCCACAGCACACTTCCAGAACCAACAATTAGCTTTCTAAAAAAGTGCATTCAGCTCAATGATACACAAATGTTTCATTGTTTTTCTATTTGTATTTTCTAACTAAAAACATTTTTTTTAATGCTATTTGTATTTCTGTAAAAAAATAAGTCAAGGCAACTGGACTTGCTGTATTTTTCTTGAAGACGTTTCACTGGTCATCCAACCAGCTTTCTCAATTCAGAATGATGCTCCAATCCACATAATCTGTTAGCCAGGTGTTGATTGCATTTGCATAATTGGAGTCTAGGAGGTGTTATTAACCTGCCCAGAGAGAGATATTAAAACAGCATTGTATGTGACAGGCAATAGATGTCTCGCCCCTCACCTCTATTCAAGAAAATACAAAAATAGGGTCTGGATTTATTGAAAAATCTATTCATCTGTTCAACTATTTTATACTTGTGTTAATGTGTATATTTTGATTTCTATTTTTGGCTTCTTAAAGAAGGCAGTGGTATTCTGTCATGTGCAGTGTTTTATCTATTTTTATGTTCTAAAGACAATTTGAGTTTTAAAGGAGAACTATGAGGTGAGTGCTTTTCACTCACCTCATAGTTCCGGTGACAATGAGACTGTCACCGGTCGGCTCAGTAGATCGGGAAGTGAGCGAACACATACCGGCGTTTGCTCCCCTCTCGATCCTGTCAAAGCTCTCTGCCGTGACAGGGGAGGGGCTGTATTCCCCCCTCCCCGCTCCGATCCGCCAGTGCTGACTGGCGGAACGGACGGGGAGGGGGCGGGTACAGCTGGCTCTGCCTCTAGATAGGCAGCTGTCACTCACGCAGCTGGGTGGATCCAGGCATAATTGTCCGGATCCGCTTCAGCTGCGTCGTCTCAGTATAACGCGAGCAGTAGCTCGCGGTATACTGCAGCGTCTCAGTATACCGCAAGCTGTAGCTCGCGGCATACTGACCTTAGGGTGACGGGAGGAAGCTAGTTTGTATCCTCCCATTACCCTAAGGAGAACTATGGGGAAAAGCCTTAACCCCATAGCTCTCCTAACTAATTGCGCACATTCTTAAAAGAAGAGAAAAGAGGATTCTCCACAATGTGACAGCAACTGAAGCATGTTGCAATAGCCTCTGTAAGAGTATAACCATTTGTACTATTACTTGAAGAGGAACTTTATCCATATCTTCAAAATAACAACAAAGGAACCTTTAGAAATGTTTGGTAATGGCAATCTACAAACATATACTTATACAAAGAATACAAAGCCTGCCAATATCTATATCTTGTTTTTTATTTTCTCCCCATTCTTCTCATATTGGCCATTTTTACAAGAGGCAAATTAATATATCTCCCTTTACTTCCTGGAACTCTGGCACATATGACTAGGACATGTGACCATACACCATCTCAGGGGAGGAAAATGCCTCTCCCTGAGATCCCTGGAGATTACAGATGAGATTTCCCAGCAATGCTTTGCTGATGTAACCTTCCATTGATGCAGTGCTTGGGCATGAATACATAATTTGTGCCCAAGTGGACCAGGAAGTAGACAAAAAGAAATAGTAAGTAAAAGAAAATATGTTTGTTTAACTAATGAATGTAAAATAATTTCATATTACAAAGAAGAGCTGTGCGGTGATGTGATTTTTAGCGTAAGGGGGTAAAGGTCCATTTTAAGTGGTCACAGAATGCTTTAAGGATTGTGACAGCTTAATGAATCTGTGCTAGTACTCTATTACTACATATCTGTGTATCGCTGATTAGTTATTAATTGACCAGCTGTCCTTTATCCTTATTTGCAAAAAGTGCTCTGTTGCTCATGAGTGGTTATTTTTTGCTAAAAATATATCTTCTGATCCCTACTCTGTCTTTATCATACCACTTTATTGTCTTGATGCAGTTACTTGTGTACAGACTTATAGCCCAAACTCTAACAGCATTGCTCATATTATCAATACCCTAATTCAATAAACAGAAGAAACAAACCATTAAATGCAAAGTTCAGTAAACCAGACCGTTCCAAGGAAAGCTCTAACTGGAAGCTGTGGATATAGCATATTGTACTTAAATTTGAATTCCAAGCATAAAAACATTATTGAAATATAGTCAATAATAGCCATAAAGAATATAATTCCACTTTGTGTGCATTGAATGCCTTTGCACACCCAGACATTACCTTGAAAAAGTAATGGTGACATCATCATTGAGCTGTGCAAAGCCTGTGCAGAAAGTAGCCCTGTGGGTGGGACTCAGCAAGTCATCTCACTACAGACTGGCCGCAGAAAACTACATGTGGGTGGATACAACACTAGACACTGTGTGAAAAAAGAGGGTAACTAGTTATTACAGGAAACTCCTGCACAGAGCCAAAATGCAGGAGTTGTTTCATGCTGATGACTACACAGGTCTGTACGAAATACACATCGATCATTAGGGTTCAAGTAAAAACACACATCTTTTTTTAAACAACATTTGTTTAGCCCCGATCTCAAAATTTACCCTCCTCTATTCTACTGAAAAAAACCTGCTGGTAGAGATGAGTGAATCAAGTCAAATTGGCTCTGTTAAAAGGAAGTTTTTATTAATTAGAAAAAGTGCTATAAATTACAAATGTTACCATACTTAGGATTTAAGGGAATTTTGAAGGGTTTTTTTTCTTTTGTTGAACAGGGCAAAGTCTCCCCCCTGACTACCCCATGCCCTGCACCCTGTTTTGACCATTGCTTCTATATGCGAAAGGGCACAGATGAAACTATAGCAGAAAAAGCTAAAGGGACATGGACAATTTACATTTTTTTACTGCTGTAGTGGTCACATTTATATATTAGGGGGATTTATTGGTGGAATTGGGTATGTACAGGTGTGACAGAAAAAATGTGAGATGTTTTTCTATCTCAAAAAAATGATGAAAATATCAAGTAATATATTCTTATTACATGCAAAACATATGTTTACTACACACAAGAAAAAAGGCTTTCATTATCAAAGTAAAGTCCAGGCATCTACCTGTGGTTTATTGTACAGTTTTTACAGCTCAACAGTTTGATAGAAGCTTTGAAACAGAGTTTCAAAGCTTCTGTCTTCTAAACAGAGTTCGGCCCTGTGTAGACATGTATAATAAATCTAAGTTCAGCAAACTCAGTATGTGTGCAAGAAAGTATCTAGTAACTTAGAATATCTACAAAGATAAGAGAACATTTGCCCATGAAATGTGCATATGTCTGCAGGTTTCCCTCAATATCTCTTTTTGTGGGCCAATTGCAACTGCTGTTATTTTTACCTAAGACAGCAAGCACTTGCAGTGCTCCCTGATCTTGCATGATTGTGCTCCCTGAACTTGCATGATTGTATAACAAACATTCATAAAAAACATGTTTGCTATATATTGTATCTAAGCATATATACAATATCATAGCAATTTTATTTATTTACAGGTCGATATCCTCTGATGCCTCTTGATGTACCCCACCGGGAAGCTCTTGAAACTATATTCTTTAAAAAGTAAAATTCTGTATATTATATCCTTCCTGAATAAAACTATGTTTCAGAATATCTGATTTTACCAAATACTCCTCTTTTTCTTCACAGTCTTATTCTTAACATCAATTATTTTAGGATGTTTTAAAGCTATTTAGCATAATGTCCACTCCCCTTTTAAAGATAAGATCTCTTCTGTCTTTTTTAAATTATTTCTTGTGCAAATATCTTTTTATATACTTCTAAATCCAAAAATGTAACTGAATGTAACTACCTCTTTACTAAATGTGTATGTAAATATAATATTCCACTCATTCCTAATTTGCCATGAAAATAATCATTGGGATTCAGTACTCTTTTACAGTGCAAATGTAGCACATCCAAAGCAAATGAGATGGGTATGAGTATGTGAAAAAATACTTATTTTTCATGAAAGCTTAGCTATACTATGTGCACATATTGTCCCATTGCACTACTCCTTTTTTTGTAATTATTAATTTTCATCAAACTAGGGATAAGCTTTTAGTTTGGGTCGACCATGAGTTTAATGTGAACTTTAGCTGTTTGCATTTTGAAGAAATGCCAATTTATTGCCATTGTTCATCATCATAGAAATTGATATCAGTAATGAATTTTCTGGCCTCTGAAAAGAGGACTTGGATCAGTAATGTGGTTCTGCCAATCTGCCAGCCCCTCCCTATAAATGTCATGACCTTTGTAGTGAGTGTGTTGCTACAGTTATGGAGTAGTTAGGGAAAGTGTATGTGTTGCTACTAGTGTTCAGTGAAAAAACACAAAAGATAAAGCGCACTCCTGTAGGGCAGACAGGCTTCAAACAGGTGGCTGTTATGAAAAGGTGTGCAGATCTCCTTGTTACAGGGAGAGGACCCTGTCTATTAGAAACCACGAAAACAAACAAAGGATCAGGAGCGCAACTACCAAAATTCCTTGTGTGTGAGTAGGTGAGTGTGATCAGGCGAAGGGACCAGTGGATGTATAGATGAGGACAGCGTCAGGCACACTATTAGATCTTTACAGTGTGGGGTTTAGGTATCTATGGCAATGTCACAGTAGTAAAAAAGGGGGACTTACAATTAGGAGCTCCCCTGTTGTCTGTGCGATCGTCTACTTGGATCGATCCTGGTGTCTCCGATGGTGTGGGAGGCTGGTCTGGAATGGAGGTGCTTCTGTTTGACCGGCCACAAACTCGACTGGCCGGGCCGAGCCGCGTCCGTCAGGAGCAGACAGCAAGGGGGGAGGAGCTACGTGCGGCTAAGTGACCCCGTACGCCGCGTGTCAGTGCTGACAGTCGGGCTATGGTCATAGGGGTAGAGAAGTATCGGGTGTCTCCAGTGGCAATCCCTCGAAACGCGTAGCCACTGGATTATAATGAATTGGAGTATTCAAAATTGATTTATTTTTCAAATTAGTATGTGAAACATTATTATGGATATTCAGAAAATTGGCCCTACTATGAGGACACTTTACTTAAAAAATAAATTTTCACATCTAGTTTCCGAAAATATTTTTGTACACCAGCGTATGATTCTAGCTTATTAAAGTTCCTGCTCAGGGCTTATTTTAAACCTTTAAACCTATATCATTTGAATATCCTTAAGGTTTAATGTACGTTACTTACATTAAATATACCTTCCCACTTTTCTTCTTTACTTGGATCTTTTTACCTGTTCTGCAGCTTGTTCCTTTGTGTACATTCTTTTTCCTATGCCTGAAACCCTCCGTTGTCTTTTCAATGTTCCTCCTCCTCTCCCCAAAAGGGGGAATTTTGGGTATGACAATGACTATTTCCCATTGGTTGAAATCTGTTGTGGATAGTAATTGTATTTCCTGTATCATTATTTCTACTATACACATTTTTATTTCTATATCCAGAACGATACTAAACTCCTTATCTTTGTGCTACATACCTACTGTAATGTCCATTTCCAGCAGTTATAGAACTTGCATCAAGCAAATAGTATTGTGCCTAGCAGGGGCGTCCCGAGGCTGGGTGACACCCAGAGCGGTTACCGGGTGTCACCCACTGGCGTTCGGTCCAAGACGGAGCGCCCGACTTTTCAGAGGGGGGTGACTGTCAGTCTTTTTGGTCTCACCCCTCAAATGATTTCACCCGGGTGCGGGCCGCCCCCCCCGCACCTCCCTTGTGACGCCACTGGTGCCTAGTATGGACAACACTTTTATTTCTGGTTATCCTAGACCTTATTTTTCCTTCAGCCCTTCTCATTGTTCTCATCATTGCCATATCAATGTGAAATCATTCTTGTAGTCTTTCATTTTGACTTCTTTCCAAGGTCCTTCAATGCACTGGTCTACAAGGAGAGAGCCTCGGAAATGAAAGTAGCTAAGTTTTACAAGAATTGGGTCACTAATAAAGGAAAATTAAGTCCTGAGTATTAATTGGCTCCAGTTTCCAAGATACAGCTATAGGTCAAAATTGCATCAAAATAATTTAAAATTACGAGGGGGATGTGCGATTATGCTCCATAACTTTTCTGCAAAATGTGATATAACAATGAGAATGGTGCCACTCCATTTCCCTTGGTATCTTTTCTCCATGCCTGCAATATCCTGGTGGAATCTCTCCCCGTGCTCATCACTCACTGCCCCACAGTTCAAAAGGAAATAGTCTAAATGCTAGTGTAAGAAGAGAATTTTCAGTGACATGTTTGCACCAAGTGTTTTATAGGGCCTAAGCAAATTTTCCATGTGCTTTTCATAGGCATATGCCTTGCTGTTCCCGGATTTGTTCTTCTTGTTTAGCCAATGACACAGATAAGTTGCACATGTGATGCAACAATAATGAGGGGCCAAACTCTTGTCCTGGTCCCCTTTTTGGCATCCAAAACATAGGTGGCATGCCTTTTTTTACCACTGCCTTCATACTGCACTTTTGAGATGCAAATGTAACCTCACCACAAATGTAGCAGAGGTTATTTGCGTTGTTTACACAGTTTCGAGGCATTTTGGCTTCTGAACAAAAATATTATGCAACTGTTCCTTGGAAATGTTAGGCAATTACACTTTCACAAGCCACCAGATATAACTGTATGATGCTTGGATCTTACCAAGACAAATGTACCTTGCAATAAAAGAACAATACATTACAGTTAGGTTATAACCTTTAGTCTCAAAGTGAAGATAAATGTATACACTTCCATGTGGTACCATTTTCATTGTCCTAACGTACTTTGTCAAGAAGTTAGGAAGCATCATGATCATCAGACATCTCCCTTCCTTGTAGGCAAATATACTCGCCTGTGTATAAATCTTTATTGTGAAATATCTTGAAAACTTTAGCAACCTTTATCACCTGTTTTCTTATGTATCTTATCAAAATATGTAAGAATTAACACATTTTATCTCGGAGGAGGTCGATAATTTCCTAAAATTTGTAGACCAGTGTTATTTCTACAATTTTATTTTCTCCTTTTATCGCATTCAGATCAGAACCTTTTCCCATTTGATCATAATTTTCTCCTTCATTCATTTGCCATTTATAAATGTGCATATTTTTATAATTCCCCATGTCACTTTGATATTTACTATTTTCACCTCGTGCTCAATTTCTGTTTGTAACAGAATCTCCTGTGTATTATACGCCAACTGTCTTTACATAAGTAAGCTCCCCTTTAATAATTTTTAACCTTTTCTTATTTCTATGAATTAGAAATGTAAATACACCAAGTCCGCAATCAGAGCCAGCGCCAGTGCACAAGCAGCCTGAAACGGCTGCCTGAGGGTGATGGTGGGTGGGGCAGAAAAATTGTGTCATCAGCAGACAAGAGAGCTAGATGCAGCATTATGGCTCCATGTGATGTCAGATCCACCCCCGCCCCCTGTTCTGTGCCGCACTGTGTTGTTATCTGTAAGCTCTGTCATGTCCCTTCTCTGGAGCGTCTCACAGCAATTCCTCCCGGCCACTGTGTGTAGTCAGAGGATCATTTATTATGTCTCTGAACTCTCTCCTGCTCCGAGCTGCATGCAGCATTTTTAAATTTTTTTGCACTGAAGCAGAGTGTAGGAGCTGATGTGCCATGCGTTCTGGTGCGGGCCATCGCACTGCAGGGGGGGGGGGGGACCCCCCCCCCCCCCTCCCCGGGGGGGGGGGGGGGGGGCATGGCTGTGGTACCATTGACTTGAATGCACCGCTACGCCCCCTCGCGCCCAAGAATGCAGGGACCTGGCCAAGATGCGATCCAGTCTGTTGCAGCAGCTAATTGTGCTGGAACACACTGGAGCTGGTGTGAACAAGCCCTGAATGCTGCTCTATACTCTGCACTGATCTGCCACATCTGCCCCTGCCTTCTGCTATCTTCCACATCTGCCCTGCTGCAATCCTCCACATCTGCCCCGGCTGCAATTTTCTACATTTGCCCCTGCTGCAATCCTCCACATATGCCCCTGCTGAGACCCTTCCCATCTGCCCCTGCTGTGATCCCCACACCTGCCCCTGCTGTGATCCCCTACATCTGCCCCTTCTGTGATCCTTCATCTGCCCCTGCTGTGACCCTCCATATCTTCCCCAGCAGTGATCCTCCAAATTTGCCCCTGCTAAGACCCCCCACAGGTGCCCTTGCTTTGATCCTAAACATTTGCCCTTGCTGAGACCATCCATATCTGCCCCTGCTGTGATCCTCTGCATCTTCCCTGGCTGAGACCCTCCACGTCTTCCTCTGCAGCTGCAGTGATCCTCCACATCTGCCTCTGCTGTGATGCTGCCCATCTGCCCCTACTGTGATGTTCCACATCTGCCCCAGCTGTGATCCTCTGCATCTGCCCCTGCTGAAATCCTCTGCATCTGCCCAGCTGTGACCCTCCACATCTGCCCTGCTGAGACCCTCTGCACCTGCCCCTGCTAAGATCTTCTGCCCAAGATATCAGGCCAGCATCCTAGAGCAGAACGGTAGTACGTACTGAGGTACAGACATGTAGTAACATGGATGAGAGGCACAGTTAATGGCCTACAAGTGCAGTGCATAGGCAACCATATGAGGGCACATAAATGCACCTTCGTCTGTGTGGGCAAAAATCCTTGCACTCCGGCAATCCGTCACTGTTCACAATGATATAAAAAGTATATCAACTCTATGCCAATCTCAAGGGATTTTTCTCCATCAATTGCGGTAAATTCCCATCTTAAGTCCTTAGATATAATGTTAACTACTAAGAATCTCTCCAACATAACTACAACCCCCCGTGCATTAAGCTGTTTTGTCATAGTATTTTGTAAATTTTTAAATATAGCTTTTATATCATTACCGTATATACTCGAGTATAAGCCGAGATTTTCAGCCCATTTTTTTGGCTGAAAAGTGCCCCCCTCGGCTTATACTCGAGTCAGCGCCAGCGCGTCTTCTTACTTACCTCGCCGAGCGTCGCGTCACTGCTGCTCCGGTGTGCGGCGCTCCGAGCGGGGTCATCTGGAACTGTATAATATAGAAGAAAATAGTAGATACTTTATTCAAATCAGCCATTCGTTTCAATCTAAAATGGAAAATGTCCATCTCCTCCCTCATATTAGGGTAAAACAAACCGCAGTGAAATCGAAGTACTTAGAAGAAACAATCACAATGAGATTTTAAAAAAACACACTCATAGTTTAATCCAACAAGCAGCAGCTTTCTAGTTTAATTTTGAATTTATTAGCATAGATTTGTATTACAAATAAGTCCATGCTTCAACACATGTTCCCATCCGCTGCCTCATTTGCTGGAATGAGACCAACATTTCTGTATGTCAGAATCCACCTGTGGGTAAGCCAGCTGACACCTGTGTTCAGCAAACAGAGCTGTGATCACTATTTCCCCTTCTTTCAATCATTCACTCTCGCCCTTTCCTCCTCTCATTTCCTTTAAGATTACATACTCAGTTGTACAAATTAGAATTTCCTCTTATACTGTCACAGTATCCAGGAAAACATGGGAAAAGAACACAGCTAATTCTAATGTAGTTATGTTTTTTTTTTAAATACAAAGAACAATCAAATACAACACAGTAGAATTCACAACAGCCTCCCTGACCATTTCATCCTTAGGCCTTTCACACGGGCATTGCAATCAGGTCTGCCTGGCAATTTTTCAGGCGGATCTGATTGGAAACCCAGAAAAAAAAATGGATGGACACAGATGTCACAATAATTGCATTAATTCTGATCAGCATGGGATAAAGTATTTCTGCCATTTTTCTGGTGTAGCTGTATAGCTATATTAAAAAAGCCTGCACCAAATTCATGAAAGTTGTGAGACAATTTCCTTGCTATTTCCAACATGTGCAACAAACAGGTAGTTCTTATGTGCGACCCTTTTTATATTCTTTCTGTTAGCCTGATGAAGGGACCTTATGATTCCGAAACGTTGCATGGAAATGCTGCACCATTTAGTCAATAAATATATTGACTGGACTTTATATCGGAGAGTGCGAGTGACTTTTTACTGATTTCCTTTTTATATTCTGTCACTATGGCTGTTACTAATTCAAACAAGAAATACTGCCATATCGGTGATAAGAAAAGTGCAAGAAAAGTGCAAGTGGAGGTAAATAAGACCTCTTCCATGTTTCAGCAAATTGTGTCCCACCTGCTAGTATTTTGTAGACATGTGCACCAGCAAAAAATTTGTTTAGTTTAGTTTAGTTTTGAAAAAAAAAATTTGTTTAGTTTAGTTTAGTTTTGAAAAAAAAAATAATTTGTTTAGTTTCGTTTTTCGGACGAAATTCATTAGCGGTAGTGCTGCCGAAATTCTTTTATGAAAAAAAAAAAAACTTTACATGCCGTGGCCTGGACTTGAACCTGCAACCTTATCAATGGCAATCCTGTGCTTTAACCACTACACCATAGCCTCTATACTTTAGCCACAGAAGCATTTGATATATATGAATGCAATATGTAGCATTTGACAGCTGAGAATGTGGGCGGAGAGAGCCGTGACGTCATGGCTCGCTCCGCCCATCTGTTGACTTTCAAACAGAATATAAATACTATGTAATAATAATAATATCATGGAAGTGCTCCACTTTACCATGCCGTATGATCATGACTTGGCTATTTGCATTGGTGCTATTAGTTTCACTGATTGCTCTTTTCAGTGTCTTTTTACTGATGGTTAAAGAAAAACCCCAGGGACACAACAAAATTACATTTAAATTAATCTTTCAGTATTCAAAAATGCTTTAAATTAATACAAAATGGCTCACATGCTTCCTTTAGAATTGCTGCCGCTGTCTCACCAAATAACAGGAGTACTAGAATGTTGTTCTGATTGCCACCTTAACCCTTTTCATTTTCGATGATGTAGCTGGTGTTTGTTGGACTTTCATTTGTGCATAAACAAAATAAACAGCAGGCAACTACATAATGCACAAACTGCTGTTTTGTAAATGTTTACTGATGCACAAAATATTGGCTGCTGCAATGCTTATAAAACAGAATAAAGAGAGCTTGCAAAAATTGTCTGGTGATAGGGACATTATAGTGGCTTAGTGGTTAGCACTTCTGCCTTGTAGCTGGGGTCTCTGGTTTGTCTTCCAGTCAGGACATTGTTTGCGTGTTCTCCCTGTGCTTGCGCAGGTTTCCTCCAGGTACGCCAGTTTCCTCCCACACTCCAAAGGCATGCTGGTAGGTTTACTGACTTTTGTCTACATCAGCCCTGGTATGTGTCTGTGTATGCATGCATGAGTGAGTTAGGGACCTTACATTGTAAGCTCCTTGAGGGCAGGGACTGATGCCCTCTAGGCAGTGTGAAAAGTGTTAGTGCTATATACATACCAATAATAAATATAATTTACATTACTATACACTGTGATACTATTAACTGCTAACAATTGTTTTAGAATTAGTTTACAAACACAACAAGATTACTTAGCCGGCTATAATATTTTTTACATAAAAAAAGTTAGTTTCCTACCTTTTTTGATGATGTTGTAAACCTCTATACAATGAAACACAATTAACTGTTAAAAAATGGTTTTACAATTATGTGGAGACACAAAACATTTAGCTGACTACTAAGCTTTAACAGCATGACAAAGTCAGTTTGCAACAATTATCGGGTGATATTGTACAGCTCTCTACAATGGTTAATTTTAGAATAATATAGGCACTGGTGGTGAATCAATTACTATAATTTAACACATGCACTTGGGGGATTCACCTGCAGAGAATATTTGATGAGTGTCAGATTCACTGCTTTATAGCTATGCTACTAAGTGTCCAATTATTATATTTGCATCATGGTACTGTACAGTAAAAACATAATTTAGTGTGCATTATCGCAGGGCACATTAATGCAGGAAAATTCATTTTGAATGGCACTCCAAAGAACACTTATGTTTTAGTGCACCACAATGCACAGACTTGAAGCAGCTGTCCATTGGGGCTCAATGAATTGTGAAAAATGCTGAATGTCTATTAAAATAACCAATGTAACACACAATATTGTGCAAAATACTGCACATTAATGCATGTACTATAGTGCACTACAGCACACCAAAACAGTCTGAATGAGCCTTGTATCAGTAATGGTTCTGAAATTATGTGATGACACACAAGAGTATTCACTTTCAAGTAAGGTCCATTTTCAACAATTGGCTAATAATGTCATGCAAATCTACACACTGCGACACTATTAACTGTAAAACTGGTACTTCAGAAAAAACATATACATTAAAGTGTATGTAAACCCTAACAATAAACTTGTATTTGTTTCCATTTCAGTCTGTTAAATTGAAAGCATTTTGTTACTGTATATCAATTTGATAAGTCCATAATAGAACTGTTGACCATGTCTGAAATTCAGAGCTGTCCTGTACATGCTTCCTGTGTTATTTCAAGGAGTCTAATTATCCCTCCTAGGTCTATTCTTGAACTACAGAACAATTAGGGGCTCATGTATAAACTTTCCACCCAGTGTAATGTTCCCTGGTATCATCTAGTAGTGACAGTGAAGACTGGACAAAGACAGCGGGAAGGATTCAGCAATATAGCAAAAGACATTTGGGCAGGGCTGAAACCACTCAGGCCCAGCAGGAGGTCCGACCCGGTCAGGCATGAACAATTACAGGAAGGGTCTAAAGCTTAGGGTCTCGTTCAATCCGGGAGGCTGAGTGGCCCGCAGCCTATAAATACATTCTGTCTCCTTCTGTAGTATCTTTTTGTCACAATCACCCCTCCTGTATCCTCCACTATGCATTCCAACCCAAAAAAGGAAAGAGTGGTTGGGTCGAAATTGTGGTATAGTGCCACGTGGTGACTTATTGGAGTCGTCATTTTGCAATTGGATGCCAAGTAAATGTGATCTTGGATGCGTTTGGAAAAGGTTCTAATTGTTTTCCCTACATAGAATGCACCACATTGACATATCATCAGGTATACCACCCCCCTAGTTAGACAGTCAATATGATCATTCGGGTACCAGAGTTGGCCGTTGGGTAATTTGATAAATCTGCCTTGTTTGATGAAATTACAGAGCTTACACTGGTTACAACAAAAGGTTCCAGTTTGAATGTCCATTCTCGTCTTTCCCTCTGAGTGGTGACTGTGTACCAGTTTGTCACGCAGAGACCTAGGGCGACGATAGACAATCTCTGGTTGTACTCCTATGTATTTGGAAGTTATGGGATCTTGTGACAACAAATGCCAGTGTTTCTCTATTATCTGTTTTACTTGGACAAACTGTTTGGAGTATCGAGTGATTAATTTTACTGTAGAGGGTTGTTTCTTGCTATATTGATGTAACGGCAACCGCCGTCGGCCCTCAGCAGGGGATCGGGGGTTGCGGGATTACGCCGCTTCTTGGACCAGGCCTCCTGCGTCCCACGGTGGAGCACAAGCATCCGCGTCCGGGTTCGGGGGCCGGATGCGTTCCACCATGGGACGCGGAAGTGCGCCGCTCCGATCAGCGGCTCCTCCCTCAGCTTCTTAGCCCTATAAAAACGGCCCAGTGAGACAGTATGGTGTTCCACTATTGAGGACTGAACGCCTGCTGTCTCCTGGGACCCATCAGCTACTCTAACCTTTGCTGCCAACTACCATACCTTGGATGAGAGACCACAGGACCCCCAGCTCCACACCACTCCTAAAAACTGCAGGGAGATGAGCATGCTGCACCTCCACCATACGATATAGACTGTATATCCTCTTGCCAATACCATCTCCTGCCTACATTTACAGTACTTGGAAATTCAGCATTGACTCTTGATTTGCATACTATCCTGGAGTACTGTGACATCCTTACTCAATTTTTGCTTACTTTGATATTGCTGTGTGGGATTTGGCTTATGAAGCAATAACCCTAATCAAACCTTATATTATATTATTTTGGGCTGTGATGCTAGAACCCTAACTCCCCGTCAAGTTTGGGAGTGAATCCAGGGATTCGTGCCTGAGAAGCCTCCGCAGTTCCAAATCCAAATCCAAAAGATAGGCGTTACAGAATAGTGGAACCTTGTTATAAAATGGATCCAGCGGAGCTTGGAAAGCACCTTGTTGGGTTATCCCAACGTGTTGAGAACCTATCTGCCTCTATGCATGAGCTCAGAGTGGAGAATGAGACCCTCCGTATCCGCCTTAATCAGAATGCCGCTGCTCCATCCAGAGACTGGCCAGAGCCCAAGGTCTGCCCCAATGAACCCTTCACCGGTGACAGAAAAACCTACCGCCAGTTCGTGAGTTCCTGTAAATTAATGTTTGAGCTCAAACCACGCACCTACCATTCAGACCGTATAATGATCCTCACCTTGATTTCATACCTGAAGGCGGAACCTAGGGCCTGGGCAGAGACCTACCTGGAAGAAGATCCTAGTAAGCAGCTGACTGCCGAAAACGCAATTAGAAGCCTCAAACAGGGTAGAAGACCCGTTCAGGATTAGATCTCAGAATTCAAACGGTGGGCCAGAGAAACCCAATGGAACAACATCGCCCTTCGGAAACCAGTTCCGCCTTGGTCTTTCCAACGCATTGACAGATGAGATCGCCCACACGGAACTACCCCCCTCCCCAGACGAGCTAATCCAGCAATCTGTTTCCATTGATCGTCGCCTGCGTGAAAGAAGGTCAGAACGCGCCTACTCCTACAACCCCCCTCAGCCTCGGAAATCCCGTTCGCCTTCCAAAGATGAACCCATGGTAATAGGGGTGATTCGTGGGCCGCTTTCCCAGGCCGAAAAGGATAGGAGACAAGCCCGCAACCTATGTTTATATTGCTCATCCCCTGACCACACCGTCTCCACTTGCTCCATCCTCAAGAAAAAGACGGAAGGTAACATAGCACACATTTGTAAGGTGAACCAATCCGAACCTCACTCTAACAGGTACATTCTTGTTCCTCTCACCCTACAGTGGGACCACGAGAGGATCACCGTTGACGCCATGGTGGACACGGGGGCTTGTGGCAATTTCATCGATCAGCATATTGTCAATTCAAATAAAATTCCATGCGTGTTAAAGCACAACCCTCTGTCCGTCACTTTTATAGATGGTTCTACCTCCTCCTCAGGTCCTGTGATCACTCAAACACAACCTCTGATGGTTACCTGCGGAGAGGGACATATCGAATACCTCGTATTCGATATCATCCCTTCTCCCTTGTTCCCTGTCGTACTTGGCCTTCCTTGGTTAACACTACACCACCCTGCCATATTATGGTCAGAGGGAAAACTCCGCCTAGACTCCCCATACTGCAAGGAGACTTGCTACCCCATCTGCCCCATCTTCATGACAGGGCCAGAGACGGGCGTTCTCCCATCACATCTGCTAGACTTCGCAGACGTCTTCAGTAAACGCAGGGCAGAAACCCTGCCACCGCATCGGCCCTACGGCTGCCCCATAGATCTAATTCCTGGCAGTCCCATTCCTACTGGAAGGATCTACCCGCTGTCACAGACAGAACTGGCACACCTCAAGGTCTACCTGGATAACAATCTGAAGAAAGGCTTCATTAGGCCATCCACGTCCCCGGCTAGTGCCGGGATGTTCTTTGTCAGGAACAAGGATGGTTCGCTGCGCCCCATAATCGACTATCGCAGTCTCAACAGTATTACTGTGGAAAAACGTTATCCTCTACCATTGATTCCAGAGTTAATTGAAAGGCTACAGACATCCAGGATTTATACCAAACTGAACCTCAGAGGAGCCTACATCCTGATCAGAATCCGAATGGGGGATGAGTGGAAGACCGCCTTCAGAACTTGATACGAGTATACAGTTATGCCGTTTGGGTTGTGTAACGCTCCCGCAACCTTCCAGTACTTTGTCAATGACATTTTTCGTGATCTACTGGACGTCTGTGTCGTCGTCTACCTGGACGACATCCTTATCTATTCAGACACTCCTGCAGATCATACAAGACACGTTCGCTGGGTCCTAGCCCAACTCCGAGCCCACTCTCTTTATGCGAAGCTCGAGAAGTGTGTTTTCGGGCAACCTACCATCTCTTTCCTTGGCTACAGGATCACTCCAGAGGGAATTCTGATGGAGCAGTCTAAAGTCGACTGCATTCTATCCTGGCCTATTCCACGTTCCAGGAAAGCCCTTCAACGCTTCCTCGGCTTCTCGAACTACTACCGTAAGTTCATCAAAAACTTCTCTGCTGTGGTGAAACCACTGACAAGTTTAACTAGTACCAAAACAGCCTATGTCTGGTCAAAGGAGGCACAAGAGGCTTTTGAGACCCTAAAGAAGAAATATACCTCAGCCCCAATCCTCCAGCTACCTAACCCAGAATTTCATTTCATACTGGAAGTGGATGCCTCCCACCTCGCCAAAGGGGCGGTACTCTCCCAATGGCCTTCTCCTTCTGACCCCCTACACCCTGTCGCCTTCTTTTCCAAGACTCTAACTCCCGCGGAAAAGAACTACCCCATCGGGGAGAAGGAACTGCTGGCCATCAAGGATGGTCTGGCCAACTGGAGGCATCTCCTGGAATCACCGTGTATACTAACCATCGAAATCTGCAATTCTTGAAGGCGTGCAAAACCCTGTGCGCCCGTCAGGTTCGTTGGAGCCTCTTCTTTAACAGGTTCGACTTCCACATCTCGTATCGGCCAGGTCCGCAGAATGTGAAAGCCGACTCCCTGTCTCGTATGAAGGAAGACGAAACTGACGACTACCCTCCTCTCTCGATTATTCCTCCCGAGCGATTCATAGGGCTTACTACTAGCTTCAAACAATTGCTTCAACGGAGCATCGCCGAGGAAGCTTCCCCTCGACCCAGTGGTCTTAGACAAGACCCTGAAGGCCTCCATCTCCACCACAACAGGATCTACGTACGGTCCCTTGGCTGGTCATCCCGGGGTATCAAAAACTAGTCAAGAGGAACTTCTGGTGGCCAGGAATGGCTAAAACCATTCACGACTACATGGTCACCTGTGAGATCTGTGCAACCAACAAACACTCTAAAAGACCTCCTTATGGGTTGTTAACCTCCTTACCGATACCCAACAGACCCTGGGAGGCCATCTCTCTTGACTTCATAGTCGACCTCCCTAGGTCAGAAGGCGCCAACACCATCATGGTCACAGTGGACATGCTAACGAAGATGGCTCACTTTTCCCCCTTAGGGAAATTACCAACCTCCAAAGAGACTGCCCACACCTTCGTTACCAGATACTCAAGCTCCACGGCTTACCTTCCCGGATCATCTCTGATAGGGGAAGCCAGTTCGTTTCCAGGTTCTGGAAAGCCCTCTGTCAGTCCTTACACATTGACCATCGCATGTCTACCGCCTATCACCCCCAGACCAATGGGCAAACAGAAGGTGTCAACCAGTCCCTTGAGCAGTACCTAAGATGCTATTGCACCCACCTCCAGGATGACTGGTTTCAGTTACTGCCTCTCGCTGAGTTTGCGTACAACAACGCTACCAGCGCCTCTAACCGTGTTTCTCCGTTTTTTGCAAATTACGGCTTCCATCCTAACAGTTTGCCCGCTTATATCCTCCCTAGCAACGTCCCCTCACTGGAGGAATACCTCTCCACTTTAAAAAAGACCTCAGGGATTCTACGCTCCAACCTTGAAGCAGCACAGGAGAAGCAGAAACGCTGTTACGACTCCCGTAGAACTCCCCCTCCTTCATACCAACCAGGGGACATGGTTTGGCTCTCCACCTGCAACCTGCGGCTCAACATTCCCTCAAGGAAGCTTGGACGCCAATTCGTGGGATCGTTCCCCATCGAAAAGGTGATCAGTGCCAATGCAGTACGACTACTGCTACCCTCGGACTGGAGGATACACCCCTCGTTCCACGTATCGCTCATTAAACCCTTCCGCCCTAACCCGTTCCCCGACAGGAGCTCTCCTCCGGCTCCCCCAGTTGAGGTGCAGGGCGAGGTGGAGTATGAGGTGGAGATATTCTGACTCCGATCGTTGTGATAGCGAAATATATCCCTTGCTGAGACCTCTATGCCTGGCATAGGCATCTGTGTTGGTTTTACTGTACGTTTGGGTCTCACACTCTGT
>NW_017308000.1:0-4502 GCF_000935625.1 Nanorana parkeri
CACATAATTTGACATATTTTCAGTCATGATGTACATCATATATTGTTTTGCCACTCTACGGCACCCGGTCCCATGAAGTATTGGCTGTACCGCAGTCTGTTCAGGCGAGCGGCTGCTGTTGGCAACTGGGGATGAATGGGGCCCAAGCCGGCCAGGGCCTCCCCATCATTGCGCCCTTCACCGGGCTGCAACCTACCACTCACCAGGTCCTCAGTGTCTGTGATGTTTGGCGGCATGTAGGAGGTGGCCCTGCGCCGGAGAAAATTGTGCAGAGTGCAACAACAGAACACTATGATATCCATTTTCCTCAAGGACACATTTATGGCTGTGTGAAATATGCGGAACCTATTCGCCATTATCCCAAATGCGTTCTCCACCACCCGTCTGGCACGTGACAGCCGATAGTTAAAGACACGCTGCTCGGGTGTTAGGCCACGCATTGGGAAGGGCTTCAACAGATGATCCCCAAGGGCAAAAGCGTCATCTGCTAGGAACACAAAGTTCAGCCCTTCTGTGGTGTCCTCATTGGAGGGGAGATTCAACGTACCATTCGTTAACCGCCGGTTGAATTCTGTACGCTCCATCACCCCTCCATCGGAATGTCTTCCATTGCGTCCAACATCAACATAGATGAACTCATAGCTCGCATTGACAACTGACAATAGGATGATAATGAAGTACCCTTTGTAGTTATAGAACATGGAGCCAGAGTTCGCCGGTGGGGTGATTCTCACATGTTTGCCATCAATGACTCCACCACAATTTGGGAAGTTCCCCATATCCTTGAATTGTTGGGCGATGTTGGTCCAATCAGAGGGCTCTGTGGGGAACTGTAAATGAACAATACCATTTTTGTAATAATGTAACAATAACGTTTTCACTACAATACATGCTAATTGTTTTCTATACAGGACAGTATTACTTTGGAGGGAACTTCAGAGGCTGACCCAGGACCATCGCGTATTGTTCCTGCTTCACCTGCACGAAGGGCACGGAAGAGGGCAGCTACAGACGTAGCAATTGATAGATTCCTAAATAAGGCTTCGGCCGCACTTGACAAACAGCCTAATGAGAGTGCTCTGTTCTTTCAGGTTGCAGCATTGAAGATGCAGAGCATGGAGCAGCAGCAACGGCAGCACGCTCAGACGCTTGTGCTCCAAATCATGCATGATGGGCAGCATGGACTCCTTGGTCCAAACAACTACCTTTACCTTTCACGTACACATACAGGTGGTGTGACACGTCCTGCTTGGCATCCATCGGATGTGGGCACTGAGACACAGGCACCAGCACCACATATGCTTCAGCAGCCAATGCCACAACAATGCATGCAGCAACCCCCCATGCATCAGCAATACAACCCTGCACATCGTTTGGGCCCACACTATGTGCACCATCCAAACCAATTAGCCAAGCAAGAGTTGATTCAGCCACAGGACCCAAACTATTGGGGTAGTGTTCCCTCAAGAGAGTCTGACTCTCAGGTTTCTTTAGGGCCAAATACATACGCCAATCTTTAAGTTTAACTTCATGACATTAGTATGTTTGCAGCAACACATTTAATATATATTTTGACAGAAGACATGTCTTATTTATTTTGTTGGAGGTAAATGATACATATGTTTGACATTTCAATATGACAAATAAACTTACCTTCATATACTCGTCTTGTAGAACTTTGATTATTGCCGCACAGGTTTCTGGTATGATCAAACCCAGGGCCTGTGGGGAAATTCCGGTGGTGAACTTGAGGTCCTCAAAACTACGTCCTGTGGCAAGGTAGCGTAGGGTAGCAATGAGCCTCTGATGGGGGGGAATTGCTTTGCGCAGCACTGTATCTGCCTTCACAAGGTGAGGGGACACCAGTGTCAACAGGGTGCTGTAGGCATCATCAGACATCCTGAGGTAGTTCCTGAAGTCCTCAGGATTGTTCTCTTGCAATTCCTGGAGAAGAGCAACATGGGAGTAGCTGTCACGCATACGCAGCCAATTCTTCACCCAAATGCACCTTGGAATTGACCTGCGTTGACGATGAGTGCGTATGGCAGCAACACCAACCATGATGATGAGCAATTTATAATTAGGAAATACTAATGTAAAGCATGCATTCCACTACAGTCCACCAACTTGGCATATAACTCGAACATAACATTAGAAGTTGACTTCACTTCATATTCATAAACGCATTTTTTATAAAAGACAGTAATGAGTAAGAAGTACTAGCGGTTTTGCCGACAGGCTTCACGTGTGCTGGCTGTACAACATGGAGGCCTTCTTGGAAGCTGAGAAGTGCTCATACCCTATGTAGGGAGGTAGGATATGGAGGCACAGGTGACCAACGCACAGCAACAGAGTAGACAGTGCTTTCTATGTGATACACTTCCTGTTTTGAGAAGATTGGCAGACTTGAAAGGAGTTGTAATGAATGTGAGCGGATTAGATCCTGCTTATCTCCCAGGGTGGATAGTGGAATGAAATGGTTCCATGTCAAGGTGAATGTAGCGAATTGCCAGGAAAGAGTGGAACAGTCGGTAGCAATAGTCAGAATGCTGAGCTGTCTGAAGGACACCTGCTCAGCATCAGCACATTGCTTGAACACTGAGCAACTGAACTTCCCCACTTAAGCCAGATGGGAAAGAGGAGCTGGATGATGCCTCTGACAGGCAGGGAGGTGGCGCTGAATATTAGAGCTGGAGCGAAGACAAGTGAGTATGTTACACTATCAAGCCTCAATCTCCAGTCCAGTCATTAGTCCACAATGTATGTAATGGTAGCATGTGCTTATGCTTTTTAGATGTTGATAAACAAAGACAGATTATACTGCAATGTGGTGTGACGTGCCTTTGTTTATTAATAAAGGAATGTAATGGCAACATGTGTTGCTATTTAACCAATGCTACGTCACACAGCAACTAGTGCTCCTAGCTTTAAAAAGGACTTTGTTAAAAAAAAACAAGTACATGACAGTAGCAGTAGTAGAAGACACTCCTACCCAGAACCTACAAAATGGCTGCATTAAATGCAAAGTGAGTAAAATCTGTGCACTTCAGTGCAAATGGCAGCAGGTTGAACTCTCAAGTGAAGTTGTTGAAATTCTTGCAACCAGGGATTTTTTTGGAATTGGAATTACAGTTTTTACAGGTAGATCTTATAAAGATAACCGCTGCAAGTGTATATTATTTAAGAATGGACGCCTTAATGATATCGGGGAGGGTGTGAATAGCCATATTTCAGTGTTTGCAGACGATACAAAAATAGGGAGGGTATTAGAAACGGATCTAGACAGTGTAGCATTACAGGAGGACCTGGATAAAATAGGGGAGTGGGTGAATATATGACAGATGAGGTTTAATGTCGATAAATGCAAAGTAATGCACTTTGGAAATAAAAACAAGCAAATGGGTTATGCAATTATGGGTATGCCACTAGGGAATTCACAAATGGAAAAAGACTTGGGGGTCATTGTAGACCACAAACTAAAGGGTAGTTTGCAGTGCCAGGCTGCTGTAAACAAAGCAAGTAGGGTCTTGTCCTGTATTAAGAAGGGGATGTACTACAGAGACAAGTTTATAGTTGTGCCACTTTATAGAGCATTGGTTCGGCCTCATCTGGAGTACGCGGTCCAGTTTTGGTCACCAGTATTAAGAACAGATGTCCTTGATCTGGAGAGGGTCCAGCGGAGGGCAACTAAACTAATTAGGGGAATGGGGGACCAGAGCTATGAGACAAGGCTCATAAATCTAAACATGTTCACGTTGGAAGTAAGGAGATTAAGGGGGATATGATTTTCATGTACAAGATGTTCAATGGCGACAGCAACATTGGCAACAAACTCTTTAAGATTAACTCCGTTACAAAAACTAGAGGCCACCACCTAAAATTGGTGTAAAACAAATTCCAGCACAAGGGATGAAGGGGGTTCTTCAAGGTAAGAACGGTTAGGGTCTGGAACTCACTGCCATCGGCAGTGATTTCCGCCAGGAGTGTGGAATTGTTCAAGAAACTCTTGGATGATTTCCTGAGGGACTGTAATATACAGGGGTACAAGTACTCCTAAGAAAGAGATGATGCGTGGACCTATATGGGTTGGACTTGATGGACTTATGTCTCTATTCAACCCCCAAATACTATGTAACTATGTGCATTTTGTTGCACATCAAATGAATACAACTATTGTATGGAATGAAATATCTTCTCAGGATTAGAGCTAATTTTTGTATCTTTATGTACAAATGAATAAATAGTTTGTTTGGTTAGTGCACATGAAATCCAGTTGATCAGGATGTGGAAGAATGCATGGGAACTGCTTTTGTATAATGGATCAAAACAAATCTTTGACATTTTTTTTTTCAAAATATTTAATATTTTATATGTTTTGGAACTGTGGCGGATTACAATTTGTAACATAGCTAAGAAAATGGGAAATTTATCAAATAAGAATATAAATATATATTAACATTAGGTTTTATTTATAGAAAAATAAGTATAATAATAATAATAAT
>NW_017308000.1:4694-29189 GCF_000935625.1 Nanorana parkeri
TAATAATAATAATAATAATTTATATAACTTTACAAAAACAAGAAAGAAAATAAATTTTGCAATACAATTCAATACAAGATGATTAGGAGGGTCCTGCTTTTGAGAGCCTAAATGAATAGCATATAATTACAATAGTAAAAAAAAAAAACATCCAGGCTCTTCAGGGGCAACATACCAGTGATGAAACACTTTGTAGGAGTTCCCAATGGTTGGGGGGAGAAAACACAACAAGACTTGAAAAGCACTCCTTAGAGCAATGCTACATTGGTAATCAGAACATTTTAATTAAATACTATTTAAACATAGTAGTAGTTTTAGAAAACTGTGTCCTATGATTTATGTGATTTTAAAACAAAGAAATACCTTTTACTAATGTCAGCTGAGAAAGATATCTATAATATATATCCAACAGTAAAATGGGAGAAATTGGGATGGAGAGAAGTAGAAGTTCTATGGAAAATTAGGTATATAATCCTGTGACTGGGAGAAAATATTAAGGGGAAAGGGAGGGGGGGGAGGGGGGGGGGGGGGGGTATTTTGAGGGAGAGTCTTATGGCACAAGTGACATAGATTATGTATGTCCATCTTGGTTGAGAAGTGGAGATTAAAGTCTGGAAAGGAATTCATAAGACCTGTCAGAGGAAAGCATAGCTTATGGGCTAATTTGTGATTAAAAATAAATTTGCAATTTTTTGCTATTTAGTTAAAAGATAGAAAAATGGAGGACCTGTCTTACATTGGGGGCATATACATTTACAAGAGTTTAAAGAGCATTGTTGATTGCACAGATTATTAAATATTGAACCAATGCATTGAACCAATTTAAATGCTAAGGAGTATCTTAAAGCAACAAAGACCCCACATTTCTTGTGAAGTGTGCTGGCAAGAAATGTAGTGATCTTCTATGCTTCATTCTCATGGGTTCTTTTGGAGAGATGGGTTTTTTTGGCAAACAGTACATCTCCTCCCATTATAAGAAAGTCATAATCATTTCTGACCTCTTATAAAGAATTTTCTTATAAAGAATATTGAGTCCTATGGCATTAAGCGACATAATTTTGAAAGTCATGATTTTGTAGGGACTGGTTGTCAGAAGCTAATAAACATCTACATTGCAGTGATATCTGAAATTGGCTGGAGGTTAGATCCACAAGGTCGGGCATTCCCAATGGTCATTTCTATTATCAAAACATCTTGATACAGCTGTGTTTGGGTAAGTTAAATATCTTAAGAGAAAGGAAGGTAGAGTTTGAGCTGTCAAGCTGGTTACTTAACAGAGACAGTTAACACTAACAGGGTTATTCACTAAAGGCAAAAATGGCCAATTTGAAAAAAATTCTCCAATTCAGCTCACTTTCCAGTTCAGCTATCTTGAAAAACATAGCTGAACTGGAAAGTGAGCTGCATTGGAGAATGTTTCCAAATCAGCTATTTTGGCCTAGATTGTTCACTTCTCCTGCCTTCACTTCTCCTGCCTTCTCCAAACTCTTCACGCTTTTGTGAATAACCCTGTAAGACACAACTGAGAAATGAACAATTGGCATGAAGCCTTAATAAGGCAAAATTAACATCACGTGGGACAGGAGTATTCTCAGTTATTATGCCCAAATCTTTTTAAAGTCTCAATCCATAGTTTAGTGATGAGACAACAATAACATTTTCTTTACACTTGATCAGAGGTTTTGTGTAATACCTCCAAGTCTTTTCCTGCTTTGAATGGTAAATTAAGAGAGATGTGCATAAAGTGTTACCCCATTAAACTTTTCTGAGGATGGGGTATTCTTTCTGTAATTACACAGTAACCAGTGCACTCCTTACAGCAACTGACTATAAAGAGGGTGTTATATTGCTAGAATGCAGTATCACCACACAACACCTTATTCAAAAGTGCAGAAAGGACATTTATTCATAAAACACAGAAAGCATAATTTTGAGGCCATTGAAGTGATCTTCCTCAGGCAGTAGGGATACTTACTATTACTTAATATTTTTTTACTTGTCCTTTGATCAAGGGTTTTTGGGGTTACCCCACCCCGCCCCCCATCTATAGGGAATCTGATGGTTCCTAATAGCTTTGGTCAAAGATTAAAGCTTTTTAGTGTTTTGAATGGTGAATTGAGAGACATCTGCATAGAGAGCTGCCCAATTAACGATATTTCTAGTGACAAACATATCCAGTTTCTTTTTAATAACATACATTTTTGTCAGAACATCTCTGGTGATGTGCTCAGAAAGGAATTTTTGGCTCCGGGAGGCAGTGTGCCCTGTCCATAATTAGCTCATAGGCCTTTGCTTCAGATATAGGGACTGCAATAACTGGCATTAGTAGTTTAAGATTTTATATCATTTTTACCTTGAGTGGTCTTCTATATCTACCAGTTGAGTTTTCACTGAATGTCTGTTTTGTAGACAATGTGTGAATCTGCCAGATCATTGTGGACCGCTGACAATTCAGCATTTTGGTTTCTAAGTGGTTAATCATTTCCCCGAAATTCTAAATGGACATATCTATCTCCACAACCTTGTTGGAGGTGTATTGGTATGAAGTGTTCCATGGTTAGATCTGAAATTTCTAGATTAGTAACTGGAAAATGATCTATACTGTAGGCATCCGTGGCAATAGCTCTGCCTGGAAGGTAAGCTTTTGTCCTGTCTGGTGTCTGCAGCATGATGTCCCTCCCTTCTCCTCTGTCACTACAGTCTAAAGTGGATGACTCACCCAAGTAGATTTCAGATCTCTGCCCTATCTGCAGGTGAGATTGTTTGTCAGCCCCGTCATATTAAAAGTTGCCTGGAAAGGGAGAGCACCGTGTTGAGTCACAAACACAGTAGCTGGTGCCATCTATAGAACCTCGTGGTGATGTGGAGGTGAAGTGGTGCATCCATACCTGTGAACTCTTCTTTGGTTTGGGCCATTTGGAAATGGCAAAAAAGTGCAGGGAATGTCCTCTACTTTAGCAGCGGTGTGTTTTAGGAGGGCTGTGGCTGAGTCAGCATAACTGCATTGGCACACAGGTAGAAAGCATTTCTTATTACAGGGTTGTCTTAAAAAAAAGAAGGTTAAGATAACTATGTCAGGGCTCTACTTGTCTTTGTTCTATAGATATTGAGACAAACCATTTGCAAAGTTACAAGTATGAAGATCTGCCAAATATAATCAGTTCCGGGCTGGAAAAAGCAGTGAACCAATCAAAAAAGCAAAGTGATAATTATGGGAAATATGTTTTTCCAATTGACTACTGCTGTATGTATGGATGCAAGATTTAGTTTAAGAAGCGGACTATTCTGGAAAAACACAAAAAGGAAGCACAAAAGATTTCCAGGCATACATGGCTGTTGAAAGAGCTACAAAAAATTTCAGTAACAGCATTGTTTTGGCCATAGATAAAAATCAGAAAATCTACTTATTGGTCTATCCATGAATCAACTTTCAAGCACCATAAGTGACCACTAAGGGGTCTTTTCACAAAGCTGCCGAAGGATCTGGCCGTAGCTTCGGCCGATCCTTCGGCTGGCTTCGGCCCCAGGACCCCTTCGGTTCAGGAGAACCGAGGGGGTGCTGCACGGGCTATTCACAATAGCCCGTACAGCTCCCGATCACGGCCGAGCAGCTCAGTCGAGCGCTGAGCCGTACACTGCATTTTGTCAACATTTTGCAATATAAACAGACTTCAAGGAGAACTACTTATTCTAAAAATGTACAAAGTAAATATTACCATATTTTCTCTTAAGATGATTATAAATATAAATGCAAACAATATGCACATACTGTGTACATATAACATGGTAAATTAAATGGGACCAACACTGTATTTGTCAAACCACACTTGTAAGGCAACAAATATTTAATATCTTTCATTCCACTTTAAAGTAAATAGAACAGATCATTGTTGTTCTTTCAATATCTCTAAACACAACAAAAAGAAGATCCTGTAGCTTTGGGTGTAGAGTTTTATGTAAAGCTCTGGCACAGCCATGCATTTACTCAGGAAGGAAAAAGCAAGCAAAACAAAAAAATATAAATAATGTCCACTTGGAGTTTGATAATAATGAATCATGATATCTTTTATCCAAATACAGATAAAAGGATCTGTAGACAGTTATTTAAGTGTTGCCTTCAGGAAAAACTCATATCTCCTTTTAACTATATCTTTGAAAACTGATCAAAAATAGAAAGCATGATATTTTTTACAAGAATAATGCACCAAAAATAAACACATAAAGATACAGGGTTGTTAAAAAAATGCCCAACTGGTAAAAATAGCATCAAGCTCAGGAAAATAGCCCTCTGGAGAGTTTATTTGACAATAAAACTTTAAGACTGTGATCTGTTTTACAAAAATGCTCTTCAAATTCAGTAAAGCAGGCATCTTTTGAAAGATGAAATAGCAAAGCTGCAAAAATAGAATGTTAGTAGAATTCATTTTTGTGTTCCAAGCTCACGAGGGAACTTCACAATTTACAGAGATTGGTATGAGAAGTTTAAAAGATAGTCATCAGTGACAGCTGTGTGATGTAACAAAAGGAGAAATTATATTGGAGAAAAAAAATTGCTTTGCATGTAAACTATTACCTCATCATTGACTAGTGCATTGTTAGAAATACAGTGACTAAATGTTTATCTGCTTAACCAGTTGACATCCGCGGTGTTAAACCCCCTTCCCATCCAGGCCATTTTTCAGTATTCAGCGCTGCGGTACTTTAACTGACATTTATTCCGTCATGCAGCGCTGTACTGAAATGAATTTTATACCCTTTTTTGGGGACAGATAGAGCTTTCTTTTGGTGGTATTTATTCACCACTGGGGGTTTTATTTTTTTACTATATTAAGGAGCCTATATGTGAAACACCCGGTAACGGGTGTGTGCATTGATCGGGTCTTTTCTGCCCGTGCGTGCACGCTAGGGGGCGCGCGCGAGCAGAAAAAAATTGCCGTCTGGAGACGGCAACCCGCAGATGCAGCAGTGCCGTCCGTCCGTTTTTTTACTACGGGCGGACGGCAAGAGGTTAATATACTCGGTTGCATTTTTTCATTCTTTTCTTTTGAATTTCATTTACTCTGATAAGTACTAAATATATTTGTTTTGTCATGAGAAAATACACCAATAAAAAATAACATTTAAGGTGCGTGGCCTGGCCACAGACAGAGATGGCTGCATGATTTGAGGCTCCCGAAGAGATCCCTCTGTAAGCGACTCACAGCAGCCACACACGCAACTTCAGATTCCCTAACCTGCCTGTTCTACTCCCCGCTGCATTGATCAGCATGACTAAGGGAAAGAATAAGCAAAATAGACTCTTAAACACTTTCTTCCGTAATAATGACCTGCATGACGCATGGAGATGTATGCACGGCACTGAAAAAGACTACACATACTTTTCTCACACTCAAAGTGACAAATACACGCTGCAACATGCATCTAATGCAGAAATAGGCCTCATTACCACATGATATCCAACCAGGTCCTACTGCCTGTCGTTTATAGCTACCCTCACCGATTTCGTCCCCCTAGCGAAGCCTTTTCCTAAAATGTAGACTGAAAAAATTTCTTTGACCTACACTTGCTGGTTACACTTGAGACTACAAGTCTCTGTCTAACAGTGTACCATATACTGAGTAGCTTTACTTTGAAGTCTAATTTACATTCAGGTAATATGGCAAATTACATAGACCCTTTCCATAGTCTTGTCCTTCCCTCCCCCTACATGTTTAGCTCCCTATCCTTATCCCCTACCAGATAATTAAAGTATCTAAGCGCAGTTCATACCTCATACCTGTTGAGGGATAGGCATGGTACTCTATGCCTTCCCCTCTCTCTTCCTCTCTTTCTTATTTATTTTATGTCGCATTCCTTACTTATACCGAGGTGTAAGCCTGTTTCTTTCCACTGACTAGCGTATTGAGATGACTGTTTGTTGCAGGCTGATAAGTCCTCTGACACTACCGATCTTACTGTTATGTCGACATGTGTATTCAACCTACTGTTTTGGACTCTGTATGCACCTGCTCTTTATACTTAATAAAAATATATTGTTAAAAAAATTAAAAAGACTTTTATACAACGCTTCAAAATATTAAACTTTTTTAAATGCTCATGTTCTTTGCAAGCACAAGCTGGCCATGACTTTTCAGCATTCTTTTTGACTTTACTCATTACACAATGCCTATCTGTAGATAAACTTCAGCCAAATAAATACACCACCTCTAGGCCCTCCACACATTTTCATAGATAATCATGTTGGTAAAGTGCTATCCATATAGACATGTGCAAGCTACTGCAGACATTGGGATTGATTTATTGAAGAAATAGAGAATGTTCACTTTGCAAAGTGACTTAGCTTGATGATTGGGGTAAAGCTAAGTAAAAATAACTTTGTAAAGAATATCCAATAATGGGAAAGGAAGATTAATAATTAAAAAAAAACAAAAACAAAAAAAAACAGGCTATTTGCTCACACAGGATTCAAGTCCTCAAAGCTTTACCATATTCACTAAGCTAAGCAAAAATTATTTTTTTAAAGTGATCAGGCTCCATTTGGGTTGATTTACTAAAGCAGTAGAGGCTTTTCACTTAGCAAAGTGAATGTTCACTTTATAAAGTGTATATTCACTTTATAAAGTGTATACTCACTTTAAACAATGTAAACAGGTTCACTTTGAATACATCACATAATCATATGTGAAGGACATTTAAAAACGGATATGTTCACATGATTCATATGTTACATATTACATGTCAACTATTTGGTTATTTAAAAGTAACAATGCAATCTAGTATATGTTCAGTAGACAGATAGCACTAAAGAGAAGCAGAATTCAACAGTAGATACCAAAAATAGAGAAGGGTAAGGTAATTTAAAACGGTACAGAGAATAGGGAATTAGAAACCTCTTCCTTACTCCTCCTGTTCCTGGTCTAGGATTTAAGAAAACAACATAAAACACAAGTATTGTTTTTGTCTTATAGAGATCATTTATTTGCCACTGTGGTGTAAATTTACATACACCAAAATCAAAGTATCATGGCATTTATGAAGGTTTGGCAGACTGTTGATAATTCACTAGAGAAACCTGGTGTAGAAAACACCAGATTCATGATGGTCTCAATAGTGCCTGGAGTTTCTGAAGTTCCACCAGGTACAGTATGTAGTGATGAACCACGTTATATGGCACTTTTATATGTAAACCCATTACTATTCAGGATAACTTTTGTTGACGATACGTATATGCATCTTTGTAAGTTCTACACACCAGAAAAGTGCACATAAAATAGTTTTTTGTAAGGAAATACTACTTGTACATATCTGACTTAAACTGAGTGCTGACCGAAATAGAGATCAACAGTGCAAAAGCTCGATGTCCTGGCACATGGCCATCAGCTTGAGGTGACAACTGGAAGAGAAGGATGTCTAATTCTTTGATGTTGTCATTATTTATTTATTTTGATAACAGTTTTACTTCAGCTGTTATTTGGCTTCATTGGCAGCAAAGATATATATTGACTGTTCTGGATCCAAACTAGAACTAATTTAGGTATACAAGTACCAGCAGCAACCATGATTGTGAGCTATTAAATGTCAATGTTTTGAATCTTTTTTTTTGCTTTTTTTTTACATATGTGTTTGCCTTCACTTCATTGTGAGGGAATTCCTCATAAAGGCAGTTGCCACCAGAACAGATGTCTCTATTGGAAGATTTCTGTACTGTGGCACATCCAAAATTTAGCATTTAGCCTCACTTTTATTCTTGGTGACATTGGTAATCAAGACAAACAGAGCGGGGTTCCTAATGGAGACAACAACAGCAACTGAAACCCTTTTAGTTGTACCCCCCAAAAATTACATATATAAATAAACAATGCATCAAACATGGTCATTTCATTCTTTGTATACATATTCCTAGTATGGATGCACCGATACCGTTTTTTCAGTATTGAGTACCGATATTTTGCTTTTGGTACTTGCCGATAAGGGTAACAATATCGGTGCTATCCACCCGGGTTTCCTGGGCAATCAGGAACCCGGGTGGCGGGTAATGACATGCTGCCTGGTTTCCTGGTTGCCCAAGAAGCTAAATTGACTGTGATTGCCTGGGAAACCGGCTTCCCATGCAATCAGCATCAAAACAGCTCCCTGGCCAATCAAGAAGCTGGGATGCGGGTCATAACTCACCACTCGGCTTCCTGATTGCCTGGGGGAAGCTGGTTCCATGCTCCCCTACAGCACTGCCGGTCAGAAGAAATGTTCCTCTGACCGGAAGTTCCGGTATCAGGGAAGGTATTGGAGCATTTGGGCGAGTAAGAGTACTCACCCAAATACTTAGTTCCTAATGTGCTGATCAACCAATCATATTGCATGCAACAAATGACAACATACAGTATGTGAATAACTAATATGTTGCGCTAGGTTCTCAAAGTGAAATTAAAACAACACAAGACAGCTTCAATATACTCCTAATTGCTGTGATGCATAATTATACACAATTTAAGTGAATATTAAATTAAATTGATGAATGAATAACCTGTGTGTGTTTGTTATTCCATTCACAGTGAATAAATAAATACAACCAATAACACATAAAGTCGCCATATCATCTGTGACAAAAATCTCTTTGTAAATTATGCAAAGTCATTCTATATAGTTAATGTGAGTGCTTAAAACAAACTAATTCTATTAGCATGCCGGCAATCATGTGACTGGGTGCACATCGAGGTATAAATTCGTCAATAAGATGTATCTCCACACCCCAAAATATATGCGTTCATGAACAAGTGGGATGGACAAACGGGTTATTCCCCTGTAACTGTACAAGATCCCAAAAATTATAAAAAATATGATTAGAAGAAATTAATCCATACACTCCTCTGAAAAACTCCCACCAATGGCGGTATGATGTAAGGAATATAGTTATTAAATTGTCCTGTTATTCGGTGAGTTCAAAAAGGCTGATTTTTTGTCCTAAGAACAATCCCTGTTAGTTTGAAATGGACCGTCCGTTTCTTCATTAATTCAGCAAAATGCTGGATTGGACGCCAATCACTTCTTCCCCTCCTCCCGTATGTTCAGCGGCAATCGCCCACCGATATTTAAAGAGAGGGAAATATAAAAGACAGAGGCCTCCTAAGTGCAATAGGTTCAAACATTTAATGAAAAAACAAATTCTTTATGCACTTACAAGAAAAAAAATCTTTTTAAAATGTTTGAGCGGTAGGAGCCCTCAGCCATACAAGCCGTGGGTTCAGTGAGAGACGGAGGCAGCGATCCCTTAACGCGTTTCATCAATGGACTTCATATGAAGGGTACTTTGCTTCCGTTTCACACCTCAATTTATAATACCAAAGCAATCAATCTATCCTTCTCACACCCTATTCGGGTTTCCCAATGTGGTTTAGTATTGAGTGATAGCTACTCTAACGATCAGGGGGAAATCAAATGGTTGAATGCAAGTCTGCTTGTATATAGATACGTTGATGTAACAAATGACATACATTTAAAAACTATTTCCGTTACAACAAACAGATTGTTTAAAACAGGTATGCATATAAAATGTAAAATACAAATAAAAATGCATTTAAAAACCGATACTGGCAATCGCAAATCCCATCTAGTGAAAACAATCAGTGGGCAGTGGTGGTACATGTCATACAGCTCCCTGTGGTTGGGGACGATAAACGGAGTGTGAACTAAATGCTATTTATTAGCATATGGTTTATGAATTAATGCATTAATGCCACCATTTGCATCATTAAAAACCATGGTAGGTTAAAAAAATTATTTTAATTAAGACGAATGAAAATAGGATGCACATACTAATGCGTTGGCAAGCATAATCATTATTGCTTTGCCATAAATAACATCTGGAGAGACTCAATGGGAAGTTGGTGCTTGGTTTATGTTATAGCATAAATCAATTTGTATGAAGGTGGTAAAACTACACAAGGTGGAATTAGTGGAAAGGGGATGAAGTCCCCTAAGGAGCAAAGTAATATTGCCTCACCCTCCCCCCAAACAATCTCAGTGTATGTCTGTGTCAGATTGATGTCTTTCCATTTAGCACCAGGCACTTTTACACTAAATGCTGTACAGCACACCAACAGCCATCTTACTTCTATGCGCATTGCGTTTAAATTTCCAACCATATGATAATGGTTATAGCATTTCATGGCTCCTAATGTTAATCTATATCTCTTAGGAAACATTTGTAAGATTTAATAAACAAAGTCTTGCTTGCATATTCTGTATGTTTCTTGTTTTATTATTTTGTGGTAGTGGGGAAAGGGATCAATTTAGTCTCACCTACTCTTTATTGCAATTCAACTAATGCAAGCTACATTCTGATACTGGAATGCTTTGGGCATGTTTGAATTGTTATCTTTGCTGCAAGACCTCTCTTGCTTTCTTTAACATAGCATACCATACATAAGCTGAATTTTTTTTTTGTCTTCCAAGTACTGAAGGGATTTTTAGTGTGAACATTCATATTGTCCGTTTTAAAAATATTTTTTAGGCATATTTTTTTAGGTTAAAAACACTGGAAAGGCTAGGTATACTCTTTAGCTGACAACATTTTAGAGAGTTAAAGTGTAAACCTGAAATATTCACACATTCTTGAAGATTTAGAAGGTTGGTAATTGCTGTGATTGAAGAAGCAATGAATATGAACATGGCTAATAAGGCACATGCATTCTCTACCTACACAAGGGATTCCTTTAATATTTGAATTATAGTGAACTGCTATAGCTAAAAATTTTCAATTATGATGGCAAAGAGGATAGGGGACAAAGGATATCCATGTCTGGTGGCTTTTTTTTCTATCTCTGAAGACCTATAGCCCTTTATAGATACAGTATATTTTCTGTAGGTTAAGTGTGTAAAGATTTAAGGGTAGTTATAATGTGTAGCCCAAATCTACAAAAAGGATAGCCCAAGAAATTGAGTCAAAGGCTTTATATAGATTTAAAGATCGTAACATACAATACATTTGTTTAATGCCTCCCTAGTTAGATTGCATGTTAGATACAAGTTCTACAGCATATCTGATCCAGTCTGGGCCTTCTCAACCAGCTATTAAACCCCCCTTGGTCTTTATATTTATAGGAAGCTATAAATCCTTATATTCTGTAGGCATACATTTTAGTAGGAATATTAAGATCATGGGTCTGTAATTGGAGACTTCACATGTATCCATATTTGGTTTGGACATTATACTGATAAAAACAATAGTTTAAAGTGACGTTAAACCTGTTTCATTTTTTGTATGGAAGACGGTATGCAGCTGTGTTCTTTTTAATCAATTTCTTGTTTTCAAGTGGGTCCTCGCACCACTGTCTTACCCCCCCCCAACACACACACAGATGCCAACCCCCCACACCCCACACACACACACGTGCCTACATCTGTTAAGTGGCTACTGTGAAGGCACATGTGTGTGCTCATTCCCAGCCATTCCCACGGTAACTATGTGTGTCCATAGACACACATAGCCCAGTGGAAGGCCACGCACCTCATCTCCACTCAACAGGTTGATTGAGAGCAGAAGGAACCTATGGCTCCTCTGCCCTCAATCTCCTCCCCTGTAGCCAGGAAGTTTGGAACAGAGGATCGCTTCAGGGAACGGCGGTGGTGACAGGTAAGTGTCACAGAAAGGTACTGGGCATTTTTTACCTTAATGCATTCTCTGACATGCCCTACCTTTATTACTACTTTAATGAATGCTTTGTAGTATAATGCTGACAGTCCATCTGAACCCGGGGCTTTAGCTAATTTAGTTAATTTGTTTTATCATCATCATCAGAATAATTTCTGGCTATATGAAGTTATGTGAGTTTTTTTTAAATTATAAATTTTGGTATGTTTTTTTAGTATACAAGGACTGAAATTCTTTTAGAACTAATGATGGGTTCTGGATAAGAGTTCTGTCATCTAATTTTAGGAAAAGACTTGATGTTTTCGTGTGCTGTATTCGTGTGCTGTATTGGGGATGTTAACGATGGGTTTGTTTCTAGTACGGTAATGTTCAAGGTTTTTGAAGATCTTTGGACATATAATTGGATTGTGAGGATTCATCACATTGCCAATGAGTTATTGATTTACTATTCTGTACACCTGTTAATGGTATAAAGACCAGGAAGTGGTCGGACCATAATGCTTCATATATAGTGCTAGTTTGTGTCCAATTTGTTAAAGCATGTTTTAAGTTAGGTTTGTTGGTATTTGATCTATCCCATCTAGACCCCTACACATGCTTAAGGACAATCATTATACAATATTTTTATGTTATTTGAACCCACATTTTCAACTGTTGCCTTAGTAAATTATTTTTTTACATTTTAAGTAAGTCTGATGACTTTATGCTGTCAAATAAAGTAACTCATGTTTTTATTCAACTGGACACTTCTGAATCTTACATAATCACCTTAAGACGGGCATACACACACACATATGTGTCAAGGAAATAAAAATCTAACAGTATGCAACTAGAATTATTAAGAATGAATGTATTGTAAAACATTTGATCCTTCGCCATCCATCTATTCTAATATTCCATTTTGGTGGGTTAATGGCCCTAATTTTGGCCAAGGCAAGGGTTGCTTTACTAAAGGAGGTAAGCATGTTTCGTTAGAATGTGAATCCATATTTTAAGCTTGAGTTTGCGTTTGTCTATAATAGATCACATAACAAAGCCTGTGTAAACCTACATTGACAAGAATTCCCATCCCTTTCTGCATTTATTTACACATTGTACAAGGTCAGAAGTGCTGAAAAATGGTTGTCATATCCTCAGCCAACACTCCCAAAAGGGGACAGGGAGTTGAACCCATTTTCCAAAAAAGCAAAACACTTTCCGACTGTGTATCCCCCGTGATCCAAACATGAGGCCCGAGAGATAAGCTCCCAAATGCAAACTATCAAAATGTAGGCAGCCAGATAGAATTAGGATTTACCTTGCTCCTCTAGAAAGGAGACAGGAACTTCCTTGTCTGGCTCCTCTTCCTCCTCATGGACATGAGCTGGGTGTCCATGAGATGGCCCTTCTTTTCTTCCCTCTTTCTCTGAGGAGGAGAGGACAGGATGGTGCAGCTGTTGCTCATCATCAGAAGAGGACACCATCACGGCAATTCTTCTCCACTGCTGCCTGACTAGCTGCAGTCTCTTGCATTTGTGTCTGGTTATGGCTAGAAGAACGTCTGCTTTCCACTGCTTCATGTTATTCCAAATGTGCTGCAATTACAACACTGTTGGGTGATGGCAAAACTGTTGTCTGTTGGAGAATATAGACTGTTGCTACACAGCGGTGGAGGAGAAATTGAAAAAAAAACACAAGAAGAAAAAAAAGTATATATAATAATAATAAAAATAAGGTCTAACATTCAAATGTTTGTTTCTATATAAACAAGACATCAATATATAGAACTGTATGTGTATAAAGAGATACACATTCAAACACTTTCTTCTGATACGTGTATACACACACGCACATAAAATATCATATATAAATATATTTTTGGGATGCACCGATACCAGTTTTTCGGTATCGAGTAAGAGTACTAATATTTACCTTTTGGTAATCACGGATACCGAATACCAATACTGGTACTTCCAGGGGCATGGAGCCGACAAGAAGCCAGGTCATTACCCACCGTTCAGCTTCGCAATTGGCCCGGAAGCTCGTTCCATGCTCTTTGGCTTTAAAGTATCAAGGGTAAGTTTCGGAGCATTTGCCCAAATACTAGCATCGGTACATCCCATATATAATAGTACAATTTGGTGTCATGGTCAGGGGCGTAGCTGCCGCGAGGCAAACAAGGCGTTTGCATCCGCACGCATGCCCACCCGCACGAGCGGAGATCGCAGAGCGGACAGCTGCAGCCAGGTACACATAAGACACCCCCCGAAAATAAGACCTAGTGTCTTTTTTCGTGGAAAAATAAATATAAGACACTGTCTTATTTTCGGGGAAACACGGTATATATATGTGTGTATGTGTATGTATCTCCATAGACCCTCACCCAATGCTCATAGCATAACACCTATATACAGATTACAGGGCAGCACAGACTTTCTTTTGGAATGGTGACAAGCTCATGATTAGAGAACATGGGGAGTGGCATGTCTGCTGCTCGCTCTTCCCGGAATAACAAATGCACAACTGTGCCTGTGTGTGTAGCATGGTCAAACGCGTTTAAAGCATCCTTATTCCTTTAAACTTGCCTTTTCTGTTTTTTATTTTCTTGCACTGCTCGAACTTTATTTTCACATTATTATTATTATACATGATTAATATAGCACCTGCAATTTGTACAGCACTTCACAAAATGGAGGGAGGCAGTACAGTTACAACACAGTTTCAATAGAGGGTTAGGAAGGCCCTGCTTGTGAGAGCTTACAATATAGTAGGAGGGGCATGTGATACAAAAGGTAATAATTGTGTGGGACAAGCTAATGGAAGAATTAAAAGGACAGTTATGTCGAGATGGAATAGGCTTCCCTGCAGTCATGAGTTTTCAAGGATCGCCTAAAGGTGGACAGAGTAGTTACTTTATATAATGCTTTCATATTTATGAATTAATTTTTTTATTTGAATGGTCCTTTTAAAATGTTTGCAGCTATATCACTTTATTTTATTACTATTTATTTTGTGATTATTATTTTGCACTATAATTCTGTTTAGTGTGGAGCTATAATGCCACTATATCTTGATTTAATTTATTTATTTTGTATACATATATACATCAAACATTAACATACCTTTTTTTATTATAGTAGTTTTGCAATTGCTGTAAATAATAAAAACATTCTTGTATGTTTGATTTAAATTATTTGCTGTATTATTGATAATTCAAAATAAATACATGAAATATTTTAACTACACAGTGAACATATTTAACAAAATAATATAGCTATTTGCTGCAAAATTACTGATTAATTGTACATGTATAATAATGCTCTTGGTTAACTTAAAATAGCATTGTGCTAAAATGCAGTGAAATATAAAAAATTAGATGTGTCAACCAGCTTGAATTAAGTTCCAACTGATTGGCTTAATCATACTTTGCAAAGTAAACTCGACGTGTAGGTCAGAAGTTCACAATGAAGAAATCCCAAGATATTTACCAAACCGAAATTAAATTACATCCTTAATTGTTTTGCAAATGCATTGGCCTACCTAATTAAACAGAAATGACTTTCAGAGTTGATAGTATAAAGAATTATGAATCCTTTAGACCTCATTCCAAATTAGAAAGGAAGTGGACTATTTTTCCCTTGATAAGGTAGGTATAAGCATTTAAGTGTTTGCTTCTGATTATAAGTCACGCAGTCCTGGAACTATTTATTGTAACAACTTATATATAGGAACCACAAAAAGAAGTAATTTGTAAACTGCATATAATTGACATTATATATCAAAGGAAATTATACATTAACTACAAATTAAAAAAATTCCCACTAATCTACATATTTTATTGCTCCATTTCAAAATACTTCTTAATTGCATTTTAGTTCAAATAAATCTGGCAAATTAAATGTATACATTAACTTCAGAGAATGCATTAATCACAAAACATTGTATAATTAAATCTAATAATGATTTTTTATGTCAATGTGGGTTAGATGTATGGGTACTGACTCCTATGATTTCTACTTTCACTACAACTTGTCTGCATGGATAGATTTCTTTTAGAATACACAGTGATAGTATCTGTAAAAAAGGTAATGAGCGGTTTCTGTACATGCTGTATATTGCCATTTTTCAACCACAAGTATACTTGTTTTGCATATAATATTAAGCATCACCTCTGACCCAGGAGGTTTGTTTGCCTCCAACAACAGCTTATCAAGAGGGGGTAAAGTACATGGGCACTACTCTTACTTATAAAACACAACCAACATGTGCAGGTTGTAATTTTTTAAAGAAAGAAAATTGTAGTGGGTTTATTGCTCTATAATGTTACTTTGTTTAGGTAGACATGTTAGAAGCATAACGTGTGTTTTTTTTATGTAATGAAGAAGAATCAAGCATCAAGCAATGTTTTATATACTGTGCGATAGCAATTCGTTGGGAAATTCGTCATCAGACACTGAAAGTGACTTGCAGTGTCTGATGATGAATTTCGCAACGAATCGCTATCGCTCAATTCTGCAAGTGATTCTAATCTACTATCACTGTTTTCTACCTGGTCTAAAACCACTTTTGACCTAAAGGGACGCTTTTTGGATGCCATGGACGTTCACAAGTTTCCAGGAAGAAAGAACATTAAACGTGCAGGCAGGGCACTGGACAAAGCTCTAGGGACAAAATTGAAGTGAAATAGTTTGATACATAAGTGTAATCATAGCAGATTACATTGTATTGTGTGTATTCTGTGTAAATGTCATGTTTTCACTTTTGATTTTCCCGCCGGCTCCGCCCCCCGCTGTGACGCCCGAAAACAAAACTAAAACTGCTGGCGTCGGCCAGCCGCGTACAGCAGAGGACAACGCGGGCTCGCAGGGACAAGGTAAATGACACTTTTCTGTGCAATCCCGAGTCTGGCTCGGGGTTACCGCTCTTGATACTGAAAATTAACCCCGAGCCAGACTCGGGAATACCGCCAGGGAGATGAAAGGTTTTCACTAATGTTTGTAAATGATTTGCATTTATTGTGGTAATGAAGAGGTGCAGTGATAATGTATAAATGTGCACATTTTCATGACTCACATTGCAGGCTTTCTTAATTTTTCTGAAGCCTTTATTAGGCCTGAAGACTAAAACGTCTAAATTTTATCGAAAGGAAATTCAGTCAGACACCAGGGTGTCAGATTGTAATCACCTCCCTGTCACCCATTGTAACATGATCACTAAACATTAGCTCTCCCTTTACACAATACACTGTCCAGGGAGGGGGGGGGGTGGCTGGTGGGGGATATTTTTCACATTTATTGCACAGCAGAAATTTCCATGAGGATATGAAGAGGAAAGCTAACAAAAAATGTCAGTTTCTGTTTTCATATACATCAACTGCATATGCCTTGGTGTACATTGCTGGCATATGTTTTTGCAAAGGTTTGCAAAGGTGGGAATGGGCTTTATGCTTTAACAGCCATAAGTTTAAAAAAAACTCAATATGCAAAATAAAATATAACTTCAGATGTAAGATGTAAGTACTAGAAAACAGGTTGGAAAGAAATCAGAAAATCTGATGAATATTCAAAAAACAAATTAACATGGATAATAACTTCTCAACACATTCAGAAATAACCAAACCCTAATACACATATATTAAGATGACATTAATATATGACCAGAAAATAGATCCCTTTCAGGTAAGAAATAAATATTATTTTGACGTTGCTCCTGTGATATATGCAGGGCCACAATTCATTATATTGGAGTTAATTTACAAAAGGAATACAGCCTATTCACTTAGCAAATTGAATGTGCACTGAGCGTAATTGATAAGCTATGTTCACTTTATACAATCAATTATGAGTTAGCAAAAATACAGTGTTTTAACTTCCCATTGGTTATTCAAAGTGAAAATAAGTTTACCTTATTTAATATCATTCACTTTGCAAAGTGATGATACACTTTGCAAAATGAGAAGCCTCTAATCCTTTAGAAAATCTACCCCATTGTGCTCTCCCTTTTATGCATAGTCTTTTAAACCTACATGTGTTTTTCATAGATTTTGGTATTCTATATAATTCAACTGAAATATACATCATATCATCATATATATAAAGCATTTAATCTTGAATACATATTGGGACATAGTTAGTCAGGTTGAAAAAAGACACATGTCCATCAAGTTCAACCTACAAAGATATGAAAAAAAAAAGAAGAAAAGCCTAAACAGAACGCCATGCCCACAATTACCTACTGTTAATCGAGAGGAAGGCAAAAAAAACCCCTATAAAGCATGGTTCCATTTGCTCCAACAGGGGACAAAAAATGCCTTCCTGCTCCCATAAGGCAATCAGATATTCACTGGATCAACAATCTCTGATGCTTAGTATACCTATAAGAACTCAATATCCAGTAATATTCTGTTCATTTAGGAATACATCCAGATTTTTCTTAAACAGTTAACTGAGCTAGCTAGAACTAGCTCCTCCAGAGTCTATTCAACATTTTCACAGCTCTAACTGTGAAGAATCCTTTCCACATGCAAAGGTTAAACCTCTTTTCCTCCAGATGCAAAGAGTGCCCCCTTGTCCTTTGCTGTGACCTTAAAGTGAATAAATTGGCACCAGGCTCACTATATGGACCATTTATGTATTTATACATGGTGATCATGTCCCCCCTTAATTGCCTCTTTTCCAGGTCAGTTAATCTCTCCTCATAACTGAGCTCCTCCATAGCTCTTATGAGTTTAGTTGCCCTTCGCTGCACTTTCTCCAGTTCCACAACATCCTTTTTGTGAACTGGTGTCCAAAACTGAACTGCATATTCCAGATGAGGTCTTACTAATGCGTTGTACAAGGGCAGGATTATGTCTCTATCTCTGGAGTCTAGACCCTTTTAATACAAGAAAGTGTTGCTTGCTTGCTTTAGAAACTGCTGCTTGGCATTGCATGCTATTATTGAGTCTATAGTCTAACAGTACACCCAGATCTTTCTCCATCATTGAGTGTGTGGTCGGCGCTGTTGAGATTTTAATAATAACCATGCTTTATTGATTACTGATTTTGTATGATTACTTATTCTTGTTTATGGCCATCTCAGATTTCCTCCTATACGAGGGGGTCTATTCACTAAGCTGCCTTAGGCAGCCGAGTGACTAACCGACCCGAAGCGAAGTGAGCCGAACGCTGTTTGGCTATTCACTTCAGGCTTGTATGGCTGATTCCAGCCGTATATCGGCTGAAATCAGCCGTACATCGGGTGGCTTTGGCTGGCTTCAGGTCGGCCGAACATGCTCAGCATGTTCGGCCAACCCGAAGTGCAGAAGGAGGTCGACTAAGCCGATCCAAAATCTGGATCGGCTAAGCCGAACCTCCGGCAGGCTACTCACTGCTGTTCAGTCTATTTTCATAGATGCCGAACAGCAGTGAGTGAATAGCTCGGCTATTTTGCTCAGTACCCCTGTGGTACCGAGCAGAATAGAAAAACAGTTAAAAAATTTGAAAAAATAAAATAGAAAACTGATCTGTCTGTGCAAGTGACCAGAGCCAGCCGTGACATGACGGCTGGCTCCGCTCTGGAGTCAGTAGCAGGCTGTCCGCCAGCCAATGGCCGGCCGTTCGGCCAGCTTTGGCTTTCACCTCAGCTCAGTCGAGCCGAAGCCTATGCCTTCGGCTCGACTGAGCTGCTCGGCCGACTTCGTCAGCTGTACTGGCTATAGTGAATAGCCCGTACAGCAGCCCTTCGGTTCTACTGAACCGAAGGGGTCCTGGGGCCGAAGCTAGCTGAAGGATCAGCCGAAGCTATGGCTAGATACTTCGGCAGCTTAGTGAATAGACCCCTAAGTTTCTGAAGAAGTGTGAAACGTGTAGAACCAATACCACTCCAGCTACCAACAAAGAGAAGAGCCAACATCATTCCATTTATGACTATAAACAATACTTTGTGGTCAACTCTATCATTCTGTTGGCTTAAGATTGTGGGGTGGTATTTGGAAGTATAATCTAATGTATTCAAACACTCAGAATATGAATGTTACATTGTTACAATTTTTATGTTTTTATTACTAATTTTAATCATGTTCCAACAAAGACACTTTTTATACAATTATGAGGTAAAGATATTTTTGGCTCTGTCACTCAGCACCTTAAAAGTCCCACCAGAATCTTTCTTTTTTCATCCAAAGGAAAATCAAATAACTTTGGTAAGTTAAAAAATATAAAAAAGCATTAGAAAAAACAAAAACAAAATGAAAATAAAAAGGTAAAATAAACATAAAACATTAAAAACTGAGGTTTATCTGGGTCTAGCTATCAAGCAGTGATATGTGTTTTACTTTCCCACACAAATGATGTGGTAGCATTTCTCTTAGTAACATCAATGATGGAGTACTATTCCTTCCACTAACATAATAATAATAATAAAAACAATAGTGGTATTATTATTATGACTAAAAATCCTTGCAGGATTTTTAGTCATAATAATTATACCACTACTACTACTTCTACAATACATTAGTATATATTATATGGATATGTATTATTATTGTTAAACATATTTTGAATGTTTTTAATTATAACACAAACATATAATATAATGTTCTGTCTATATCTAAAGTGTGTTACCTAATACATCCCTACAAATTAAACCTTACAAACATTAAATAGTATGACCCACATAAATCTTACGAAAAGTTATTAAAAATAATGTATCAGGTAATGTAGGAACATATTTTTGCAATATTGCTATACATAAAACAGCACGTCTTGGCTGTTATCCAAATATTGCACACATGTAATGAGCACGTTTAGCTGGCTATGTACACGCTGCTGAATGAGAACCCCAGAGGACTTGTTGGAAAGCACATAGTATTGTTTCAGTTAAGTCCATTATATATTTATTTTGTAGAAGACTTTCACTTATCCACATGCACAAAAATAGCATGAGGAAAAAAAGCATCCATGTAGAATGTAAATAAATGAGGTTTACTGAAAGAGTATCAATCAAGACAAAAGGTAAAAAAAGGAAGCTCAATTATAGGTAATTTTCAGGGGAATAAAAAGTATAATTGCTTTTTAAAATGTATTTTTCAACATTAGTGTGCTACATGCATACAGGTTCTATACTTCTTTGTCTGGAATTACAGTATTATCTAAAAAGTGCAAAATCATGCAAATTTGTTATATTTACCAAATAATCCCTGGCACATTTTCATGCTAGCCAGCCTATGAAAATATAGCTATGAATAAAACTTAAACAACAAGCAGAAGGATGCACTGGCATAGTGTAGCAGGTCTCTTTAATAGTAAAAATGGTCATACAGTTTATGTACTCACAACTGTAGGAGGCTGAGGAAGGCGATAGGTTTCCCTGAAATGTGTTCCTTTTCTAGCACCTTGTCGGATTCTACAGAGGAGACTGCAGCATCAGCAGGGGAAGAGAGGAAACAGAAGAGATTAGGAGGCACTTGCTCACCAGCTTTGGTGTGCACTCCAGCCACCGGACCTCTGGCTCCCAATACACAGCAGACCCCACAGTTTTTATCATCTTAGGAACACCATTGTGGTAGTTCTGCAGGCAAGACAGTGTTTTCCTTTTGATGCATTTTCTGAACAAGGTTTACAATTGTGGGTGCATACATTGTATCACTTTTTTTTACTATTAAAGAGGCGTATGCCAGTGCACTCTTCTGCTAAGGGTGAAACATCTTGATTTATGTGTGGTTTTATAGCATTGTTATTTTGCTTGTAGAGGTCTCTCTTAGTATGAGTATCTTGTGCACTGTACAGGAGCAGTATATGTGCTTGGTTTCTCTTGAAGATGAAACTTCATGATAACATATGCATGAAATGATATTCCCATTATTACCCATTTCTCTTTCCTGCATCTTAAGTTACTTGTCAAAATAGTGACCCTCAAATCCTCAATTCTGTGGTCAGTTGTGCAAAGGTATTCTGCCACTGGGAGTTCCATCTAACTGTTCCTAATAGTAAACCATTGTGGGGCTTACCTGCTGATTAAGTGTTTGCCCCATCTCATCAACGTGAAGTACTTTGGTAGGACATTGCACACACATAATCAGAAACACCCTACCTACAAAAAATCTCTTTGGAATCTATGTACCTGTTGGAATTGTGGTATAGCCACTCAATCAGTTGTGTATATGTGTTTTTAAGTTTCACACAGCTTTTTCAGGTAGTAAAATGTGCCTTTCTAGATTAAATTTGTAATCATATGGAAACTAAGGCTAAAAGAGCATTTCCATGACAAAGAATCTTGCCACAGTATAGACTCTACATCAATGCTGCCCAACTTAACCCCTTCGTAATGGGAGATGTACACTGTACGTCCCACCACAAAGTGCCCAAATGACTAGGTAAGGAGTGCAGCAGGATTCTGGAATACAAGGTTGAAAAAAGACACAGTTCCATCTAATTGGAATCTTCTAATAATATACATAATCCTGTGCATTTTGCCCATTGAGGAAGGCATCTAGTATTTTTTTTAGGTTATCAATAATGCCAGGTGAAACAAGTACCTTGGGCAGGGAGTTTGCTCTAACCATAAACAACTTCCTAAGAAATGTCAGATTAAACCTCTTTTCCCCCAACATCAAATTGTAATCCTGTGTCCTTGTCAGGGACCTTAGATTAACCACTTCAGGGGCACATACATATATATACGTCATTGTCCTAAAGTGATTATATCATGATCATGGCTGCAGCCATGACCTTGGTATCATATATTTTAGCAGGCAAAGCTTGTCAAAGTACATGTGATCTGGTCAAGCAAGCACAATCCTATGTTTGATCATCTGTATCGGAGGTTAGGGAGAGATTGGGGTCTAATAGTCCCTTGATGTTTCCATAGAATCAAGAGAAATAGTGTTAAAAAAGTAAAACAATAATAAAACAAATAATGTAAAAAAAAATGTAAATGCAACCTTGCCGTCCTCTGCCATCTTTATGTGAATACAAATGCGCACATAGGGCATACCACATGTTAAGTATCACCATGAATGTCAGATGTGGAGCAAGTCAGAGTGGGAGCAATAATTAGGGCCAAGGCTTTTTAAGTGTTGCCTATGGGAAATTTTGAATACCATTGTTTTTCACCGTTGCATGACTGTGCACAATTAAGGCTTGACATGTTTTGTATTTATTTACTCAACCTGACACCATCTTTTATATTTTACCAAAAATGGGTATTATAGTGTGTTTGTGTGCAATAAAATTAATTTAAGTGTATTTTTTTTACAAAAAATATTGATCTAAGAAACATTTGCGCAAATATCATGTGCCATAAAAAATGCAACTACTTTACAATTTGCATGGCCTCTCCTTTCAAAAAATATATACTTGTTTGTATTTTTTTCTCCAACAATTCAGATTTTATTCTGTGAGCAAGAATGAAATCATTGTTCTGGTGCTATGGTTTGTTACTATTACTATAGTTACTTTAATCATGTTTCCTCTTACACACATCCTCTCTAGGGTGAATAGGTGTAATTTACTTAATCATCCCTCAAAGCTGAGGTCCTCTGGCCTGTTATTCATTTAGTTGCATTTTGATGAACTCTATGGGGTTGATTTACTAACCTTATAAACACACCACGAACATGTATAAACCTCTGTAGTGTGTTCCCTCCCAGCATGATCTATGGGTGGAATCTAAACACCTTTGTAGTGTGTACACACCCAGCAGGTGTGTTGTGCAAAGCCCTGGCCTGAATTGCAAGGTGATGTTGTGTAAATTAGCTCTATGTTGTGTTGCTTGCGTTGATGAATGCAGGAATGTAAATGCATGAGCTAACCATTTTTGTCTAAACTGTGAAGCAGCATTATATATGCATCATGTGCATGATTATTCCATATATGGCATTAGTGGAAATATGCTTATAGAGACTTTTTGGTTGATAAATACGCTTTGCTGTGTAAAAATCACACGCACCTGGTGCGTGCGTGTGTTTAGGTTAGTAAATCACCCCCTATGTATTTCTAGAACATCCTTCTTTTTTATTGGTGACTAGAACTGTTCTGCCTACTCAAAACAAGGCTGCAACAATGGTGTTTAGAGATATACAAGTAAATCTCTTGAATAAAAACCCTGTTTAATACATGAGATACATTGCATGCTATTAAGTCTGTGGTCTACTGGCTGGCTGAGTTACACAGTACTGGCTGAGTTACACAGAATGCGGGCTGACGTGGTCTTCTTGCAGGAGACTCATATCTCTCATGACTCTGCGTTACGTTTGCATTCTGGGTACTTTCCACACTGGTACCATTGCACGTCCCCTACCAAGCGGGGGCGTGGGGTCGCCATAGGATTTGGAAAGGATATTCCATTCACGGTCACGGATAGAATGGTTGACCCGGAGGGCAGGTTCCTTTTTCTTCATGTCGAATTATATGGTGTTATATATACTGTGGCGAACGTTTACTGTCCGAATTCCTCACCAGCTTCTTACTTTAGAAAAATATTGGGTAAACTTCGGAGCTTTCGTTCCGGTCACCTGATGGTGTCGGGGGATTTTAACTTTTGCATGGACCCATCCATGGACACATCCACGGGCCATGCACGTAACCCTAAATCGCAACTTAATACTTTACGCAGAATGCTACATGGTCTCCACATGGTTGATGTATGGAGAGTACTTCACCCGAGTGAGAGGGACTACTCCCACTACTCCTCTGTCCATAACTCCTACTCGCGGTTAGACATGCTCTTTTTAGACCACTTCCTTCTAGAAGCGGTACAAGCCGCGACTATACTCCCTCTCACTTTATCGGACCATGCTCCGGTATCTGTATTACTTACCTTAGCGAATGCCCCAACTAGAAGCTACAATTGGCGGCTTAATGAATCCCTCCTCCACGACCCAATGGTTG
>NW_017308000.1:29699-30528 GCF_000935625.1 Nanorana parkeri
CACCTGATGGTGTCGGGGGATTTTAACTTTTGCATGGACCCATCCATGGACACATCCACGGGCCATGCACGTAACCCTAAATCGCATCTTAATACTGTACGCAGAATGCTACATGGTCTCCACCTGGTTGATGTATGGAGAGTACTTCACCCGAGTGAGAGGGACTACTCCCACTACTCCTCTGTCCATAACTCCTACTCGCGGTTAGACATGCTCTTTTTAGACCACTTCCTTCTAGAAGCGGTACAAGCCGCGACTATACTCCCTCTCACTTTATCGGACCATGCTCCGGTATCTGTATTACTTACCTTAGCGAATGCCCCAACTAGAAGCTACAATTGGCGGCTTAATGAATCCCTCCTCCACGACCCAATGGTTGTTGCAAATGTGGCTGCCAACATAGATACCTACTTCAGGGAAAATGCCCAGGAATCTGTTTCCCCTGCAGTCCTCTGGGAAGCCCACAAGTCAGTGATCCGGGGGATCCCTCCCCACAACGTACATCACCACATTACGATCCTTATTATCCAAATTAATTTGGCAACGCAGGAAACCTAGGATAGCCTATTCCATTCTCTCTAGACACAAACGGGCTGGGGGCCTCAATGTGCCTGATTTTAAACATTATCACAAAGCAGCTCAATTAGTTAGGCTCCTAGACTGGACGTTCAATGCCCCCCATAAAGGATGGGTGACATTAGAAGTAGACTTGAGTAATACCCACCTCTCAGAATGTATCTGGACTCCACCATATACACGGACACTGTCCCCTCTGACTTCCCCCCTCACTCTCGCCACACTTACAACATGGGATCGCTTACATAAAGCT
>NW_017308000.1:31174-31617 GCF_000935625.1 Nanorana parkeri
ACAAAGCAGCTCAATTAGTTAGGCTCCTAGACTGGACGTTCAATGCCCCCCATAAAGGATGGGTGACATTAGAAGTAGACTTGAGTAATACCCCCCTCTCAGAATGTATCTGGACTCCCCCATATACACGGACACTGTCCCCTCTGACTTCCCCCCTCACTCTCGCCACACTTACAACATGGGATCGCTTACATAAAGCTAATGACTGGCCATACAATTCAGTTTTATTACCACTTACAGGTACGGATTTCTTCCCTCCCGGAAATAATGACCCCCTCTTTTTGACATGGACGGACTCTGACTGCTTGCGCCTAGAACACGTCCTCCACGGGACCTCACTCTGCCCTCTCCAGGTTCTGAAGGACAAGTGGGGCACCCATCCGATGGACTTCTGGAGATACAGACAACTACAACATTTTGTTATGTCTCTCCCGAAGCCACTA
>NW_017308000.1:32085-45357 GCF_000935625.1 Nanorana parkeri
ACTACCCCCCCCCCCCTCATTTTAAATAATTTCCTATTATTTCCTATTATGAATTTTATTATAATTTCATAATAAATTACATCTACTGCCTTATCCCTTTCCAAGCTATTGCTCACTTCCTCATAGCATGCCAAAAGGTTCATTTGACAAGAGTGGCCCATTCATAAATCCAGGTAAATTGGTACTTACAATACAACCCCAATTCCTAAAAAGTTGGGATGCTGTGTAAAATATACATAAAAACAGAATACTATGATTTGCAAATCTCATACACTTGTATTTTACTCACACTAGAAAATAGAAAACATATTAAATGTTTAAACTGAGAAAATTTACAATTTTAAGAAAAAAAATAAGGTAATTTTGAAATTGATGGCAGCACCACATCTCAAAAAAGTTGGGACAGGGCCATGTTTACCATGGTGTAAATGCATCCTCTCTTCTTTTAGCAGCACTCTGTAAATGCCTGGGAACTGAGGAGACTATTTGCTGGAGTTTTGGAAGAGGAATGGTGTCCCATCCTTGCCTGATATAGGATTCTAACTGCTCAAAGGTCCTGGATCTTCTTTGTTGTATTTTATGTTTTAAGATATGCCAAATATTTTCAATTGGTGAAATGTCTGGACTTAAGGCAGGCCAGTTAAGCACCCAGACTCTTCTACTGCGGAGATGTGCTGTTGTCAGTTGTTGCTGAAATATGTAAGGCCTTCCCTGAAAAAGAGATATGCTGTTCTAAAACCTGTTTATACCTTTCAGTATTAATGGTGCCTTTCCAGATGTGCAAGTTGCCTATTCCATATGCATTAATGCACCCCCATACCATCAGAGATACAAGCTTTTGAACTGAGCACTGATAACAAGCAAGGAGGTCCCTCACCTCTTTAGTCCACAGGACACAACCATATAGTTGCCAAAAACAATGTCACATTTTGATTTGTTTGATCACAGAAAGGTTTCCACTTTACAACAGACCATTTTAACCAGTTGACATCCGCGGTGTTAAACCCCCTTCCCATCCAGGCCATTTTTCAGTATTCAGCGCTGCGGTACTTTGACTGACATTTATTCCGTCATGCAGCGCTGTACTGAAATGAATTTTATACCCTTTTTTGAGGACAGATAGAGCTTTCATTTGGTGGTATTTTTTCACCACTGGGGGTTTTTATTTTTTTACTATATTAAGGAAAAATCACCGAAATAAAAAAAAAAACAGTTTCCCCTATATTAAATGATAAAACATTTATTATTACCCAATTTTTTGGTAAAATATAAAAGACGGGGTCACGTCGGGTAAAAAGACACCAAAAATGTCAAGCCTTAAAATTGCGTGCGCGCGCGAAACCTCAAAAAACGATAATACCCAAAATTGGCCATAGGCGACGCTTTAAAAGCTGTTACCGCTCATCAGTTTAGTGTTATCAGTGATTGATGGCCCTAAAATGATTGCTCTCACTGCGACGTTCGCGGCGATATGTAACATGTGTAGCGCAATTGTAATTTTTGCGCGCTGGGGCACCGGACGCGTATTTACGTTTATAGGCGCGTAAACGTGGGGGTGGGGGAGTTAAACATTTTGGGGGTTTTTTCCCCCTTTTTTTATATCTGACTTTTATTTTATTTTACTTTTTTATATGTGACTTTTATTTATTTTTATTTATATTAATTTTTTTGCACTTATTGTTATTGCTATTATATAGGGGGATAACAATCCCCCTATATAATAGCAAAGGCACACTGACAGGTCCTCTTTATGGAGACATTAGGGGTCTCTAGGACCCCTAATGTCACCTGTGGACCCCAAAAGAAGCTGATGAAGCAGAGTTGCGGACGCAAACGAGCACATATAGGCGATCGGCGGGCTATGGACCCGCTGATCGCCTATATGTGAAACACCCGGTACCGGGTGTTCGCATTGGACGGGTCTTTTCTGCCCGTGCGTGCCCGCTAGGGGGCGCGCGCAAGCAGAAAAAAAATGCCGTCTGGCGACGGCAACCCGCGAATGCGACAGTGCCGTCCGTCCGTTTTTCTACTACGGGCAGACGGCAACTGGTTAAATGAGCACCAGCAAGAACAAGGACAGCCACAGTGAACTTCTGGCCAATGTCTACTTGCCTGCCAAAGGGGACCTATTCTTTAATTTGGACAAAGGGGCCAAATTAATTGATAAAGCTACCTAAGAAGACTTTTTTTTAGATTTGTATATTTTCAGTGTTGATCCTCTCTCTGCTATATGGTGTTTTCTAAAATGTTTTTTTTTGCATTGGTACATGTTCCCAGTGGAAGTAGTTTGGCAACAAGGCAAACTAGATTAGCCCTGCTAAACTTTAATGGTATTTGCCTCTAAGTTCAGGTATGCTGAAAATAAAACATAATTCGTCAGAACACTTAGGGGTCTATTCACAAAGCTGCCGACGGCAGCCGAGTGAATGACCGATCAGAAGTGAAGTGAGCCGAACACTGTTCGGCTATTCACTTCAGGCTGGTACGGCTAATTTCAGCCGTACATCGGCTGAAATCAGCCGTACATCGGCTTGCTTCGTGTGGCTTCGGATCAGCCGAACATGCTCAGCATGTTCGGCTGACCCGAAGTGCAGAAGGAGTTCGACTCAGCACCCCTCGGTTCTCCTAAACCGAAGGGGTCCTGGGGCCGAAGCCAGCCGAAGGATCGGCCGAAGCTACGGCCAGATCCTTCGGCAGCTTTGTGAATAGACCCCTTAGTGAATCAAGGGCAAATGAATCAGTAATGTAAAGGACCTTTTTGCACAACTTTTTACTTTGAGTGTAAATATACGCATTTCCCAACTTGTATTTCTTGATGTATCCGCTGCATTAACACACAAGATGTGTTTTAGTAAGAGGTTGAGCAATTGTACATTCTGTGATCATGTTAATGTAGATAAGTAACGAATGCAAAAAATAAAAGTAAAGTCATAAAAAGATTACTATCTTAACTAGGTTTATACTGCAATTAAAATTACTACTCACTTTTTTTAATACTTGAAAAATCAAACAACTCACAAGTTTCATAAAGCCAAACATTTTGGTGCAACACTGTTCTATTAATAATATTTTATTTAAACAAAATGAATATTCAGTAATGATTTATAAATATCATATTTAGAAAGCTAGATAAAATATTTCAGCAGACTTTTCATTGTCCTGGTTTGCATGCAGCAGTCAATATCTATATACTTGCTTCTCTGTTTTTGTTCCATGAAATATAGCAGTGTACTCAAGAGACTACAGCTTTTCAGGTGTTAAGAAGGATTTGTTACAAAGAAAGTGATTACTTTGGATATAATGTAATCGAAAGTCATGGCAAAGAAGCCTGATGCTGATGAATCACTAGGACTTATTGAGGCATACATTCTTTCAAGACCTATTTTAGACTAAAGAAAGTTCCTTATAAATAGTGATCAGGGATTAGCAAACCCGCCATGGTTCAATTCATGGGGCATTCATCAAACTCACCTTAAAGTCCACAAAAAATGCAAATTTTAATCTGAACCCCATTGAAATCAATGGGGGGGGGGAGGGGGCACAGCTTGAACATTAATTCAATTTATTTTCAAAGTTAATAGAAAGGTCATTGTCAAACAGAGGACATGGGGAACTGGACACTGCCATGGGGGACATGTATCAATGCAAAAACAAAATAAAAAAACACCATACAGCGGTGAGAGGATCCTAATTTGTATGCAACCTCAAAGGCTATGTGGGAAAAACTCCATTACTTTCTAATACTTGCTTGAACAATCCCTTCAAAACTGTTTGTAGTATTATAGAACAGTAAAATTTTCAGGGGCAGTGGATGCATATTTTGCATGTCTAATCCATTTTTTTTAGATTTCTTATTTAGCTGAAAAAAGGATTTTTGTTGAATGTTTAAAAAAGTCAAAATATTTTCACACCAAAGATGAAAAAAATGTTTCCCCTAAAAAAAAAAGTGCCAAACTTTAGAGACAATAGCCACACATATAGCATGGTGACTGGGGTCTATTTAAGCAGCTTGATTGGGCTACAATGTGGAAGGGAGAAATTAGGCAGTTTTCATCATGAAATAAGAATTAGAATGTATTATCTAGGAGATAAGATCCAAAAATATTATAAACACCAGATTCACAGTATTTAACCATTTGGAGTAAGCCACATTTTCAGAAGAAAATTCTTTTCAGGCCAAAAATACACAATAATGTGTTGATATTTCACAGAAAAAAAATAAGAATACTGTATATGGCCACAATGACCATATTAAATTTGGAGTAGGCCACATTTCCAAAAGGACATAAATACTGTGCAGACTTCATAAACAGTATTTAAACACTCTAAACAGGAGGGACAATGGTCAGGTTTTATTCCAAAACTTAACAACCTGAGTGTTTTAGTTTCACAGAGAAAAGCCAGCAAAATATTTCAATGCCTCCATGCACAGTAGGTACGTTTGTTTTATTAGTTTGCAGTTTAACAGGGAGAGACCAGGTAAGTTTTAATCAAGAAATAAATGTAATCAATATTTAAGAGAGACCATAGCCACAAATATTTTTTAATGCTGGAGTGGAATAGGCTGCTAACTAGGCACAGTGCATGATTTAGCATGCAGCAAACACTATACATCCTGTAGCTGAGGTCCAGCTGCAGACACATTATCAGGGTTATTCACTAAAGGGTGAAGAGTTTGGAGAAGGCAGGAGAAGGGAACAATCTAGGACAAAGCAGCAGATTTGGAAACATTATTTGATTCAGTTCACTTTCCAGTTTAGCTATGTTGTCCTAGATTGTTCACTTCTCCTGCCTTCTCCAAACTCTTCACCCTTTTGTGAATAACCCTGTATGTGTGGCAAGTGGTACTGGTGCACCAGAATAGGGCAGCAGAGGCAGTGTGAGATTTTAGTAGAGGCAGGTCAGCAGTGGTGGCAGTAGATGGTAAGTGTGGCAGGCTAGCAGAGCAGCACTGGGAGTAGCTGGTAATAGTGGCAGGAGATGTTAATGCTGGCAGCCCTGCAGTGGTGGCAGGAGATGGTAATGGTAAATAGTATAATAATTTTGGGCAAAGATTGAGTTGATAGCATCAGCTTCCAGGGTTTTGTACTCATTGCTAATCCAGGACTGGTTTATTTTTATGAATGGTCAGCTGAGTCAGGGGACAGGCAAACTTTTTTTTAAAAACTGCTTATTGCACTGAGAGTCCTCTATGACATCAAACTGTCTGCAGAGCAAGCCAACAGCTCCATAGCATACTGAGCAAGCTCTGGTCAGTGGTCCATCCAGGACAGCAAAACATCCATGGGGACCTTCTCTGTCCTGAACATCAGCTAATCTGAGATTATATGGTTTACTCCTGGCCAATTAGTTTTCAAAAAATACTTTAAAGGATTGCTGAATCAGCCACCACTACTGTTGCCCCTTCTTTCAGTAACTTGAGGATCAGAGGCACATTGTCCATGAAAGGGGATCCTGCCACTCACTGGAAAGGTGACCAAGAGCTTGTTCTGCAGGACCTTATCCAAGTGGCACATTATTTGCTTCCTTTATGGTCTCTTTTCTTCATGGCTGGAATCTTGGGGTCCTTGTATTAGTTATGAATAAGCCCATTCACCACAAAATGCTCAGTGTCCCTGACGAAAGTAGTGTCATCATTGATCTTACCCCACCCACATACAACTTCCTGGATTTTGGTGAGTTGAATTGTACACCCGGAACCCTGACCCATGTCCTTCTCTACCACTGGCACCACAACCTTCCTGAGTCAATGATAGTAGCTCTGCTCCCGAATGATATTCAGGACTCACAAATGCTATTCGGAAGTAGAGCTAACATAATGTCTCATTATGATAGCTCTGCTTTTGAATCCAAATAGCATTCAGGAGCTCCTGAATAGTATTCAGGAGTCTCCAATAGCATTTGGGAGTCTCAAATGGCCTTATTCATAACTAACTTGAATTGATAGTAGATCTGCTCCTGAATGCTATTTAGGACTCCTGAATAGCATCCGGGAGTTCCCAAGTGCTATTTGAATTTGGAAGCAGAGTTATCATAGTGAGTGATTATGTTAGCTCTATTCCAACTAGCATTCTGGAGGTCCTGAATGCTATTCAGGACTCCCGAATAGCATTCAGGAGCAGAGCAATTATCACTGACAGCTCTGCAGCCAAATATAAACAAATTGGTGAAACAATTCCCGTGACATAATGACCCGCTCTGCCCCTTTGTTGACATTTGGTTTAGAGCTGTCACTACCCGTGGAAATGATTACAAATAATTGGATCACATTTTTGGATATTTCAAACTGTATCCTTAATATGATTTTTTCAAATATATTTAATATTGCCTTCTATAATCAGACCTGGAGCACCAGACACCACCATCAGTATGCACAGTTTGCACTGTTGCAGGGCCACTATTGATGTGGAAAAAATGTCGTTTTGCTAATGCAGAATTGTTAATATAAATACTCATAACAGCAGATTGAAATCTAATATTTACATAAAATTATTTCAGAAAGATTGCTCTTTTCAGCAGAAGTTCTTTACCTTTCTTTTTAATATCCACACCCTTATATGTTTGCTCTGTAAGCCAATGTACTATCAAGATGAAGCCTCCCTAACACTATTTGGAATGTAAGCCCTAAGAAACAATACAAGTACCAACATGCAATGTTATTTGTAATGCACACATCCATTATTTAATGTGTACCTACAGAGGCCATAAATTCAATATTTTCTTCAATAATCAGACCTGATTCTATAAAACTGTCTCATGCTTGGCATTGTCTTTGTAGTTAATATCATATTGTCATGTGTCAAGTTTTCTATCTAATTGTGTATATATCTTTATATATTCCTATTTTATTATTCTATGTATTATTCTTTCATTAATAAATACAGATTTAACCATACAATGTGCATATATATATAGATATATCTATAGATATATATTCACTTTTTCATATTTTTTGCAAATTGTTTTCCATTTAAAAAGATCTTTGTCTGGGATTTACAAGTTGTTTCTTTATAATAAAGCAAAAAGAAATAAGCTTGTAATAAATTCAGAGAGTACAATAGTGGAAAATAACTGCTGTGATTATTAAAACTATAGAAGAATATTTCAAATAGACAGCAAAATGGTGATCTTTTTCCATTTGGCCTTTTCTTTGACATTTTTGATACAAAGATGATTGTAAAGAAAAATGTGTTTGCTCTGTACTCAGCCTGTTGTCAAACTGAATTTAATAAATCAGCAAGATGATCCTTTTAATGAAAGGTAAGGTGCTGGAGGAAATTAAATGAAAACATGACAGCAGACTATGCATGTACTGGAAGCATCATACAAAAAGAAACACAAAGCCTTTGAAATCTTAACTCAGGATCTGTAAGGGCAGCATGCAGTAGAAAAGAATCAATTGTTGATGATGTCTTCTAACAGCCCAGATAATAGATCATAACAGAGATGGTCTCTTTGTGCAGAGACCTATTGTTTGAACAGTAGTTAGCTGACATTTTATCTCTACTACTGAGAAAAATAAAATGGCCTGGGCTAATGAGATCATTATTTTCCTCAAAGCATGTGCCATGGTTTTGACTTTTCCTACGTACAGTCATCCTTCTCCTATCTTTTATCTATTAACAAGAAAGCAATTTAAGTAAGAGTCTCCTTTGTACAACTGTGCTCTTAAATGTCTGCTAACTATTATTTACATTGGGTTAGTTTGTAAATCAAATAGATTCAGAGTGTTTTAGTGAAGTGAAATCAAGAAAATAACTTGTTTAAAATGTTTTGTTTTTTTTTAAATGGAAAAGCAGTGTGTGCGTACAGCGTATTCACCCCCTTTGCTATGGAGCCCCTACATAAGATCTAGTGCAACCAATTACCTTCAGAAGTAACATAATTAGTTAAATAAAGACCACCCGTGTGTAATCTAAGTGTCACATGATCTTAGTATACAGTATATACACCTGTTCTGAGAGGTCCCAGAGTCTGAAACACAACTGAGCAAGGGGCACCACCAAGCAAGTAGTGATGGGCTCGATGTTGGAGCCAAACAAGTTTGACTCGAACATCGGCAGTTCGTGTGTTCTTTTATTATTTCTTTATTTTTTTATTGTTTTATTTTTTATTTCGTTGAGTTGTCGTTAGTGGACAACACTGGGCATTGTGATTGACGATTTATGTGAATAAGCCCCATAGCCGCATCCCCACAACCAATGCCCCAAGGCTTGTGGGTAAGAGGACCTTGTCCCCATCGGCGACCCCAGTAAAGCACCCTCCCTGTGCCGAGGGCATGTGGCCTGGTATCGCAGGGAGGGGGTGAAGAGGCCTGGGCTCAGATCAAGGGTCTGGTTGTGAATTTTAGGGGGACCGCACATTTCCCCCCACATTGTGAAGGGTGGGGGTCCTCCTTAAAATTCCTACCAGGCCTTAAGGGCCTGGTAGGTACTTTAAGGGGGAACCCCACACACTTTTTTTTTACATGGGGTCCCTCCTAAAATTCCTACCAGACCTTATGGGTCTGGTATGACTTTTGGGGGAACCCCATGCTTTTTTTTTAATGGGGTCCCTTCCAAAATTCCTACCAGACCTAGCGTGTCTGGTATTGTTTGGGAGGGTGAACCGCACATTTAAAAAAATAATTTAATGTTTTTTTCTTTAGAAATGTCAGTTTTGCTGCCGCAGGTTCTTTACATCATACAGATGTGCCACTTTACAGGTAGTTTAAGGGGACCCAGTAGGCACGATATATACATTAATTTTTCATTTTTATTCTTACCCTTTAAGTGATATTAAAATCACTGCTCCTTTAAAAATTGTATTTTTAAAAAGTTTTTTTTCATTGATTCATGTCCCCCAGGGCAGTATCCAAATCCCCATACACTTATGGCCAATAAATTGCATATAAGGCTTCAAAATGGGGGCATTTGATTTTCAAATTTCTACCCCCATAGACTTGCATTAAGTTCGAGGGTGAATTCTAACTTTTCCCATGTTCGAAAGTTCAAATTTGAAACGAACACAGGGGGTGTTTGGTTCATCCCTACAAGCGAGCGGCACCATTAAGACCAAGTACAGATCAGGGTTGGGTTATAAAAAAAATCAGAAACTTTGAACATCCCATGGAGCACCATTAAATCATTATTAAAAAATGGAAAGAATATGGCACCACAACAAACCTGCCACAAGAGGGCCTCCCACCAAAACAGGCAAAGAAGGCATTAATCAGAGAGTCAACAAAGAGATCAAAGATAACCCTGAGGGAGTTGCAAAGCTCTACAGCGGAGACTGGGGTATCTGTCCATAGGACCACTTTAAGCAGTACAGTCCACAGAGCTGGCCTTCATGGCCAGAAAAAAATTGCGGCCAGAAAAAAAAAACATTGCTTAAAGAAAAAAACAAAGCCAACGCATTTGCTGTTTGCCAAACGCCATGTGGGAGACTCCCCAAACATATGGAAGAAGGTACTCTGGCCAGATGAGACGAAAATTGAGCTTTGTAGCTTTTAAGGAAAATGCTATGTCTGGCACAAACTCAGGCCCTCTCATCACCCTGAGAACACTATCCCCACAGTGAAGCATGGTGGTGGAAGCATCATGCTGTGGGGATGTTTCTCATCGGCAGGGTCTGGAAAACTGGTCAGAATTTAAGGAATGATGGATGGTGCTAAATACAGGGAAATTCTTGAGTGAAACCTGTTCAGTCTGCCAGAGATTTGAGACTGGGACAAAGATTCACCTTCCAGCAGGACAATGACCCTAAGCATACTGCTTGAATGGCCTTGTCAAAGCCCAGACATTAATTCAATTGAGAATCTGTGGCATGACCTAAAGATTGCTGTACACCAGCAAAACCCATTCAACTTTAAGGAGCTGGACCTTGAAGAATGGGCACAAATTCCACTGGCTAGGTGTGCCAAGCTTATAGAGATGTACCCCAAGAGACTTGCAGCTGCAAGTTCTGCAAAAGGTGGCTCTACAAAATTTTTACTTGGGGTGAATAGTTATGGACACCCAAGTTTTTTTTTCTTATTTCTTGTTTGTATCACAATAAAAAATATTTTGCATCTTCAAAGTGGTAGGCATTTTGTGTAAATTAAATGATGCAAACCCCCCAAAAAATAGATTTTAAATTCCAAGCGATAATAGGAAAAATGCCAAGTGGGTGAATACTTTTGCAAGCCACTGTTTATACATGTGCCTATATTCCCATTTTGTTATATGTATATATCTGGTTGCAGTAAAAAAAAAATCAGGGATAAGCTACCTATATCTGCCAAGTGCATTAGTGTGCACGATTGGTGAAAAAAAGAAGTTGTCTTAAAAAACCTTAAGGAAGAGCTGTTATCTTATGTTTATGCCTAGTCTAATGATAAGCATAACATTATATAATAGGTTTCATAGAAAACCTGTTAAAGTCACCATTTTCCACTTAAAAGAGAATTAATACAAGCATGGTTTGGTTGCCTTTCATCTCCCCCTTAAAAACTTGTTTGAGCCAATAATTTTTTTAATGGATCAGCTAGTGGTGTCTAGTGATGAACCAAATGTACGTGAGTTCAATTGGTGGGCCGCCAATAGTAAATTCCAGAAAATGTGTACATTAGCCTGAACCCTGGAGTCTATAGGGAGCAAATCTTGAAAGTTGATACTTTCCCTTTCCAAGACTGATAGGCAGGGGATTGTTAAACAAATGGAATGGGGGGGGTCGGGCACTGCTATAGGGGACATGCACCAATGCAAAAAACAATAGATGTTTTTAGATTGTTTTGCTACAACATGTCGTTTTTAGCTAGCAGCAATGTGTTAGAACTGAGCAGCAAAAGTAGCAGACACAACAGAGCTAAAAGCTATAGGATGGTTCACACTTCCAAAAAATATAGACGCAAACAAGACAAATAAAGACAAAAACAGCAGCAGTTTTCACCCTCTTTTGATGCAAAAACCCTAATTAAGATGTGGGTCAACCGATTAACTTCAGAAGTCTCATAATTAGTTAATAAAGGTCCACCTTTGTGCAAAGTGTCACATGATCTATCACATTGTGTCGGTGTAAATACACCCATTCTTCAAGACCCCTGAGTCTGCAACACCACTAAACAAGCAACATGAAGACCAAGGAGCTCTCCAAACAGGTCAGAGACAAGTATATATCAGGATTGGGTTATTAAAAAATCCCAAACTTTGCACACCTCATGCAGCACCATTAAATCCATTATAACAAAATGGAATGAATATAGCACAACTACAACCCCAACAAGAGAAAGCCACCCATCAAAACATAAAGACCAGGCAAAAAAGGCATTAATTAGAGATGTAATAAAAATCCCAAAGGGACCCTTGAGAAAGTCCATGGTGATTAAATGCATAAGGCAGGGCTAGACATGGCACTTTGGAGTTGTAGAGGGGAATTAAAGACACCCGACGGATAGAGTTGGGAGCATATGTGCCTAAAGACAGTTATTCTTAGTGTTTTTACATGATGAGCTGGGTTCTTGAGCCAAATAAGCATATAACTGTGATGTGCTTTTTAACATGTTTTTAAATATATTTATTGTGATGTTTTTACATGATGAGCTGCATTCTTTTAATTGAGCTATATATGAAAAGAACTTACATCTGAGAAGTGCAGAAACCTTTCCAGCAATGATATTGCAGGTGTCCAGGTCTACCCAGCTGTGAGACTGCAGTAAGTATTATTGACCAAACTAAACAACGCTTAGGTATGTTCCATATGTGAAGGTGATACCCAGTCCTTTGGGAGTATGTGGAACACTAGGGGTCAACTGTGAGAAGAGGAAGTTTGCAGTGTTTATTTGCGGTGGTGTGTCTTTTTTTGGATAAAGCACAAAGTGGAAGATGGAAGGCTTGTGTGTTGCGCTCGGTTCAAAATCTATTTGATTTGTCCGTGATATTTCATCAAAACAATAGTTTATATAAGTCGATGTGGTGAAAGGTGGTAATACAATTAAATGAACACAATCTATATAAAAACTAATGTGTATATACTAAATGTGGATAGTTTAATACACAAAGTGGAAGAACTGAACTAAGTTTTGATTTTATGAGACTTACACTTATTTTGAGACTGTTATTATTAATCCATGTTGCTTTACTTGTTTCATATTTTCAAAATGTTTTTGATCTGAAAAGGGATTGGTATTAGTTAGGGTTGTGGTGTTTGTAGTTAGACTAAGAGTGCTACACTAAGCAGTGTATTTGCACAATAGTTGTCCATATGAAAACCCTTTGTGTTTTATTTAATTACTATATGGACAACTATTGTGCAAATGCACTGCCCAATTTACATTGTCCTCTAGGGTAAATTGGAGGAAGATATTGGGCCTATTAGAGACGAAAAATGGACAGAGGCTATGAATAATGTAGTCTTAGAGGGTTATTCACTAAGCTGCCAATGGCAGCCGAGTGAATAAACGAGCTGAACTGAAGTGAGCAAACGCAGTTCAGCTATTCACTTCAGCCTTGTACAGCTGATTTAAACCGTACACCAGCTAAAATCAGCCGTACATCGGCTGCGTTCGGCCACCCGAACATGCTCTGCATGTTCGGCCGAGCCAGAGTACAGAAGGTGTTTGATCTAACATTTATTCTCATAAGGGTCAAACAGCAGTGAGTGATAGCCAAATGCTGCCGAGCGGCATTCGGTTCGGCTATTCTCCTTGCTATCTCCGAGATAGCGAGCAGAATAGAAAAAAACGTAAACAAATGGAAAAAAGTTAAAAAATTACTTAAATGTATAAAAAAATTATTAAAAGTTACGAAAAAAAACCAGCGTGGGGTCCCCCTCACAAACCATACCATACCTTTGAGGTCTGGTAGGAAAGTTAGGAGGGACCCCATTTTTTAAAAAAAGCGTGGGGTTTCCCCCAAGTCATACCAGGCCCTTAAGGTCGGGTAGGAATTTTAAGGAGGAACCCCACCCCCAAAAATGTGGAAAAAAGACAAAATTCCCAACCAGACCCTTGATCTGAGCACAGGCCTGGCAGGGCAGGAAAGAAAGGGGACAAGTGAGCGCCCCCCCTCCCTGCCATACCAGGCCACATGCCCCTGGCACTGGGAGGGTGCTTTTCCAGAGTCTCCCCTGGAAAAGCACCTTGTCCCCATGCGGATGAGGACAAGGGCCTCTTCCCCACAAGCCCTGGAGCATTGGTTGTGGGGGTGCAGACAGAGGGGCTTACTCACATCAGGGTACCCCTTTAATAAAGGGGCACCCAGATATGGCCCCCCTTGTGAATGAGTAAACCCCCCCAAAAAAAAAAAAAATTAG
>NW_017308000.1:46370-58997 GCF_000935625.1 Nanorana parkeri
CAGAGAAAACCCCCCCAAAAAAAAAAAAATTGATCCACCGATGAAATCCTAGGGTCAATCATGACATCCTGCGTTGTCCATGACGACTGAGCAAAATAAAACAAAATATTAAATAAATAAGAAATCATTTTTAAAAACGACGCCCGCCGACCCGACCACATGTGACAAACTCCTGCCGCATAATGAAGAATCTGACAGATTTTTTAAATTATTGTATGGTGTATTGACACACATTTGCTGTGAGCTGCTTTTTAGAGAGTAATTTAAACCATTGTCACTAACATTTTTTTTTTTTTTTAACTGAAATGAAAGGTTTTATTGTGAAGCTCAATCTGGAGTGTATTGTTTTTTAGACAAAGAACAGAGATATTGTACAGATTCCATAGTCAGCAGTTTGAGTAGATTGCACTTTGGAAAGGACACACAACCTGCAGCTTTTCATTCCACAAATCCACATTTAAGTGTATATACTGTATGTCACAGAAAATAGGACGAACTATAATACAGACTACATTGACAGCATTACAACAGTTAAAGTAGGCCGCATTTTAAAATTGATTCAACATATGCACCTATTCAGACCAAATATATAATTAAAGTGTATTTTAACACTAACAAAGGGAAATAATATTAAACATAAAAACTCCATGGACTATATTTAAGCACTTTTGGTAGGCCGAACAGTTTTATTTTTAACAGTAGGGACAACAGTAAAATTAAAAAATTCAACTTTAGAGAGTATTTTTTACTAAGAGACAAGCAAATATTGTACTGAGCACAGTATTTAAACATTGTTTCTGTCTACATTTTGAACAGAAAAGATATTAAAAATAAATAGTGTGTATTATTTCACCAAAAAGTCAGCAACTAACTTCATGCACAGTATGGAAGTACTTTTGCTGTTTTAAGATTAATGGGGAGAGACTAGGAAGGTTTTATTGAGAAAATTACAGTTTGACTGAACTATTTGAAAGGGTCTATAGCTACAAATATTTTTGATTAACAGGGAACTAGAAACGGCTGAAAACTATGAGACACAGAGCATGATATAGCCTGATGCAAACACTATACATTTTGCAGCTGAAGACCAGCTGTGGAAACATTTTGTGTGGCATCTTGATGGTACAAGATGTGTATACACTGTAATCTTTTGCAGCAACATAGGATAACCGTGCAGGAAAAATTACACAAAGTTTGCAGCTGAGGAACAGCTGTTGAAACATTATGTGAGGCACCCTGACAGTTCCTTAGCACTAGATTAGTGCAGCAGAGGCAGCATGAGATGGTAATGATGGCAGGCCAACAATGGTGACAGGTGATGGTTTTGGTGTCAGACTAGCGGCAGTAGAAGAAGTTAGTAACCTGTGTCCCTTAATGAACTTTAGGAAATGGGTTTTACAGTTAGCACAAAAATCCTGTTTTCTTTATTGTTCATTAAGGGACACTAGAGCAGTAAAATTATGAGACCACAGGTACACCCAAAAGCAGTCCAAATTAGGGGTGTGTATTATAGCAAACAGAAAACACATATAAGCCCACAAACAAACTGTGTAAAAAATAGGAGAATGTATAAAGCTCAGAGAGCTGTCTGAAGGAACTTGCTCCCAAAGCTTTCAGATGTAAACATCCACCTGGTAAAACTTAGAGAATGCATGAACTGAAGACCTGGCCTTGCAAACCTGAGAAACAGATGTCTGATGTTGAAAATTTCAATAAGAACTTACTGATTTGGTACAGTCTACCTTTAATAGGAACCTTATCCCTAAGCTCATTGGCTTTTACAATGAACTGCGAAAGCCACCTAGAAATGGTGGGATAAGAGGCAGCTTGTCCCTTATAGCGACCTTCAGAAATGATGAAAAGGGTACTACATTCATGCAGTGGAGAGAAATCTCCTTGGGATGAACCAGGGTGCTGGCAGAGGGATGGAAGCACAATGAGCAGGTTAAGTTGAAAGGAAGAGAATAACTTAGTAAGAACAAGAAATGGCTATTTACAAGACAAGACTGCCAACTCAGGCTAAACTACTATAGTGGTCTTGCAGAGGTGATGGCAAATGAGGAGAGCCACCTTCTAAGTGAACGTTTGCAGGGGAATAACTCTAATATGTCCACAGTATACATGTGCATTTCATTTCGTTACAAATAGATATTCATATGACTTTCGTTAAATTTGGACATTCAGATGCATGCAACGAATCTGAATGGTCTGTCCAAATTTCATTCAAAACAAACTAAATTAGACTTGTGACTGTTCTCTGGCTAATCACATTTTTGGGTGGCTGTTGGGGGCTGCCTTACATGTCATGTGACTTCCTTTTGTGGAGTAGTGAGAGTCGATAAGAGCAGTTAAATCAGCACAATCACTTTATTTTTTCGTGGTTTCTTAGTGTGATTGAAATCCAGGGAGATAGTGTGCATTATCTTTCTGTTCTTTTTTCCAGCTTTTTACATTTTTTTTCTTGTGGCCTGAGAGTGTTTTTTTGGGGGTTGTTTGTGGTTTGAGTGTCACAGCCTGTTGTTGCTGTTCTTCTAATTTTAGAATATTTGGGTGATTCATAATATTGTCACCTTTACTCAACAGGGATTCTCCCAATAGAGTCCACTTTGTTAATGTGAGCAATGTTCCTGCTAATGTTACCAACACAGTCACCGACACCACCAGCACATTTGACATGACAAGCTGCACATCTATGTCACAATCTGGCACTGCCGCATTTGCAGGCACCACTATAACCACTAGTAAACCATCTGTTACGTCTTGCATGGGGAGAGGTTCCATGAAATCCAAGAGGCAACAAGAGCAGTTGGCCCAACCTCTGTCTGTGCCCTCTCAGCTGAGCCCCCCTCCCTACAAGCTGAAAAGAACAGGCAGGCATACTGCAGCTGCCATTGCAAGCCGGGTTAAGCCAAGGAAATGTTGTGCACCTATTAGTTGCCAGATGTTTCAGAACCCTAAGCTCCCAGAACCACCTGCACAACTGTAACTGATAGTGGCATTACTATTACCACCTTTGCCATATTCACTGCCAGTAACATAGTGACACCTGTTATGTTTTATGGCAGAGGCAAGGCCAAAGCTGTGCCTGCTGTTCCCATTTGTGCCTGCTGTTCCCATTTGTTCCCATCCATTTTGCAGCCGAAGAGAGAGATTTTAAACTTTCAAGAGGGAATAGGTCAGGCTACTGTCATCACCATCGCCGTTACAGCCAGTGTCACCAACACCACCAGCTGTACAGTAATCAGTGACCCTGTTCCTGTTTGATGTCAGCGGGCAGAAGAGGGAAGTCATCAGGTCCCCCAAGCATTGGGAAAAGATGTTCCTTTCATGCCATTGGCGGAAGATTTAGAAATGGACTTATCTTCCCTCATTCTAGATTATGCATATCTTCCACCCCCTGGCACTTTTGAGTGCAGTGAAAGCCCGCCACAATTTCTTAAACCTGTACTACCCTGAGGATTCACCAGCCCTAGCTGCCTCTCTAATTATGGCTGTTGAGTCTCCCACCCAGGAACTTTCTGCTGCCAGTACCAATTCTAGGTCCCAAACCTCCTCAACGGCCAAGATACTAGGGATGTTCAGGCCTTCTTCTGTTCAACCTCAGCCAGAGGCCACAGCTGAATCCACTGGCCACAACATCCAAAATATGGAAGTTACTCCATTTCTACCACTGTTGTGGAAGATTCTTCCTCGGCCAGTAGCAGGGTCAGCCGGATTTGGAATCCATTTGTAAAAATTGCCGATGAGTGGCTAGCCACCTGTATGTTGTGTGTCAGGAGGTCAGCCAGGGAAAAGTCTTGTTTCATCTGACCAACACTGGCATGAACCAGCACATGCATGTCCACCACAGGCTAGTGTTTCTAAGGGAGGAAAGTGGTGTGTCACCTCTGCCAAGCACTACCAGAGGTAATACTAGTGGACCACCATTGCCACTAGTAGGCAGGCCAAGGAATAGAGAGATGCTGGGGACATATTACATCCCATCCATTCCACCCAGGCCATTTTTGACCAATTTGGCGGCATTCTTGCCAGGGGAATGTCCCGGCTGCAGTCCAGCAAAATGAACTGCCTGATTACTCAGATGATTGAAGTTGGAGGGCACCCTTTAAATATGATGGAAGGGGAGCCCTTTAGGCAGCTGATGCAGGCTCTTATGCCCCAGTACCAAGTACCGTTACCTTCAGGCATGGAGTCGTCCCTTCGCTATACAGGGCTTGTATTGGGGTGTTGAAGGAAGAGCTGGAAAAGGCTGCTGGACAGTCCGTGCACTTCACCACTGACCTGTGGAGTACTCCTAGTGGCCAGCATGCCTTCCTGTCCTTGACGGCACATTGTTGGTAGCCCAATGTATCGGAAGACGTACCACCAACTGCAGGGGCGAGAGCAGTGTCCATCAGCAGTGGGCAGTGTGGCTGTCAAACGGGGCAGGCAGTAAGGCCAAGATGGGGTTTGTAGTCACTGATGGCACTGCCAATATGATGAAGGCTCTACGGCATGGTAAATTTGTGGGTGTACTCTGCTCAGCCCATATTTTACATCTAGTATTAAGGGCTGCTTATGATGAGGAGAGCAGCTCTGGAAGACACACTACAGAAGACATTTTAAAAGATCGCTGACCACTTCCATCATAGTGTGAGAGACAGCCATTTCCTGAGGCTGGAACAGAGGAAGGCAGGCCTTGTGGAGCACACCCTCAAACAAGATATGGGGACAAGATGGAATTCCACTTTACCTATGCTGGAGTGTATTTTTGAACAGCAGAAGGCCATTCATGCCATGGCATTCCAACATTTTATTGGCATTGGGAGACCATTTGGTAGGGAGGATTGGGCCATGATTGGCCAGGTTCTGGCAGTTCTCAAGCCTTTCCATGCTGTCATAAAAATCTAAGCCAAGAAAATGCCAGCATAGCTCAGGTCATACCCCTCTTCATACATCTCCACCAAAAATTAGAGGGTTTCCTATCCTATCGGGAGGTATTGCCTGATGGCCTTCTACCAGAAGTTGTAGCACTGCTTATGAGGCATCATCTGATCATTTGCAAGCAAGAGATGATGGACACTTGCCCTGGACTCATGCTGGCATGGGCTGAGGCACTGGACAGTAGACATGTGCAATTTGTTTTGTTCCGCATTGAAATTCATACGAATTTCGGCATATTCGGACACATCCGAATTTCCGAATGAAAAAATAACGAATCCGAACGTATACAAATTCTTCATCCAAAATTTGTTCCAAATGTCATTCTGAATTAATTTATGTTATTAGGGGGCAGTGGCTTACTCATGGCCGTGTTCAGACTTATGCTGTGTGAGCTCCCGCAACCTACCCGGGAACACTCTTCCCGTGCCTATATATCTCTACTATGGGCAAATCTAGCAAGAGGGGTTCACAGACATCCCACCTGGACCGCCAACCCGATCTCGAAAGTGACAATCAGGGCTTTTCTCTGAACTTCGGGCCTACCTGAAGCTATGTCACAGTCGGACCGCAAGGCCAGGGATCCATCTGACTCAGAGGCCTCTGCCCCTTGTCTTCAACTGCCTCAAGCGGATCCTGATTCTTTGATTGCTGAGGATGATGGTGCCTCTGTGCGAGAGGAGATGTTCCAAAGATACTTCTCTTTACTGCCCACAAAAGAGGTGGAATCCACTACAACAGCCATGTCCTTTTGGGTTCAACAGCTTCAAGAGATGGTTGGAAAGCAATATCTTCTCATCCAACATCTGAGCCTTCAATTAGATGACCAGGAGGACCGCCACCATTGCAACAACATTAGGTTGCGAGGTATCCCAGAGGCTACAGGTATGTCAGACCTTAAGGCCACTGTTCTGGGCATCTTTAATTTAGCTCCTGGGCAATTCCCCTACACATCCCACTGAACTAGACAGGGTTCATAGAGTGCCGGGCTTTCGGAACCCTAATCAACAACAATCTAGGGATGTCTTGTGCAGAGTGCACTTTTTTCAACAAAAGGAGGCCATTTTGGCTAAGCCAGAGATAGAGGTCCGGTGGACTTTGATGGCGCCCTGATCACACTTTTCCCATATCTCTCCCATAATACTCTAGCTTGGTGCAAAAATGTTCAGCCTTTAACTCAGTTGCTACATGACAAAGCCGTTGCATATCGCTGGGTATACCCCTTTCAGTTAGTGGCACGCAAGGATGGGAAGTTGTACATTTTTTGTTCTCCTTCTGATCTCATTGGATTTCTGCCAGCTTTACATCTGTCCTCTGTATGTGGAGTAGGGTCAGGCCAGGCATCCAGGTCCACATAGTCTTCACTGCCTGTGGGAACATCGTAGCTGCCTGCCTTGTCCCAAAGGAAATGTCGTAGAGACCATCCAGACCCCACTTCCTCTGCAACACAGCCCTAACTGAGCTGTTTAATTATGTTTTTTGCAACCTTGACCCGACCAACTCAGTTGGGCCTTTTTTTTTGAGCTGTGTCTGTCGGCCTTGCTCTGAAGGAAATGTCACAGGGACTGCCTGGGCCTCTTCTACACTGCAAGTGAACATTGCAATGATCACCTTCAAAGTACCTTTCTGGTCTTGAGCCGTTTGTCAGTGACCTTTGTACTCAGGCCTGGACTGTTATGGATTTACTTTCCAGATTGGCTCCTGCTGTTACTTGGCTGGGATGGGTCTCTTTCAATGCCTCATCTTTTGTGTCAGACTGCAAGTTGATGTTTCCTGCCTGACCCCTAAAATGTCTGATTCCTCCTGTGGTGGTCCCTCAGATTGTATGGAGCCCTTCTTGAGACCTTATGTGTTTTTTTCCATTTTCTGCAGTTTTTGATTTTTCACTAGGGCTCTGTGAGACTGGTGACAGATAAACTCGCTGAATGTCAGAGGTCTAAATTCTCCTAAGAAGAGGTCACAACAGCTATATAATTTGCACACACTCCGTAATCAAATTGTATTTTTGCAGGAGACTCATCTTTTATTGAATAAATCTGCTTTACAGTCCTGTCGGCACTATCCTTGTTGGGTGCTTAGCTCTGACCCTTGCCACAAAGCCAAAGGAGTAGTGATAGGGTTACATAGTATTTGGGGTTGAATAAAGACATACGTCCATCAAGTCCAACCCATATAGGTCCACGCATCATCTCATTCTTAGGGATACTGGTATCCCTGGATATTACAGTCCCTCAAGAAATTGTCCAAACGTTTCTTGAACAAATCTACACTCTTGGCTGAAATCACTGCCAATGCCCATGATTGAATAGCCTATTTGTTTATTTTTATGTCCAAAGTACATTACTTTGCATTTATTGACATTAAACCTCATCTGCCATAGTATTGCCCACTCCCCTATTTTATCCAGGTCCTCCTGCAATGTTATATTGTCACGATCCGTTTCTAGTACCCTCCCTATTTTTGTATCGTCTGCAAACACGGAAACATGGCTATTTATTCCCTCCCCGATGTCATTAATGAATAGGTTGAACAGTAGCTGACCCAGCACAGATCCTTGAGGCACACCGCTCATATTCGTTTCTTATTTTATTCACTTCTGACAACTTATTTGCTACATTGACCGTTTAAGCTATTTTAACCTCTGTGATTACTTTAGCTGTGTTGACTGGAGTGAGCCCACTATCTATTCCTCTATTACTTCTTTCTGTATTATTATTTTTTTTCTAAGAAGAATTTATCTCCATTTGATTTAAGTATTTTTTTTTTAAGCCCACCCCCCCCCATTTCCTAGTTTAAAAGCTCCTCCAGTCTTTCTACCATTTTCCCCCCCAGAAATGCTGCACCTCCCCTATTGTAACGTCCCTGCGCTCCGTGCCGCATCTCGTTTGCGTTCCAGGGTGGAACGCAGCAGAGGGCGTAACCGCCGAGGATTTCCTCCCCCATTAGCGGAGGTGCTATGCGTTCCACGCTGGAACGTGGAAGTGCCTATTTAAACCTAGTGGGAACGAGGAAGGGTGTTCACTATTGGGTTTCTCATGCCCAAACACCCTGGAACTCCACAGCAAACAGCCATAATACCGACCAGGACCTACTGGAGGATTTCCCTGAAGCTACCCGGCATCCGTGTCCCTGTTTGACCCCGTCAACATAAGCGCAAGTACATTGGAAGCCCCCTGGGCTCAGTTCATGGAACTCATGGACTGCCTAAACCTATTTGCTATGTGATATCCTATACATGGACTGCCTAACCCTATAGCTATGTGATGTCTTGCATCTGGACTTCCTAAACTTATAGCACTGTGATATCCTATACATGGACTGCCTAAACCTATAACACTGTGATATCCTGGTTATGTGTTGCCAAAATCTCTAGAAGTATAATATCATAAAGCTGGACTGCCTTAAACCTCCGTTATCGTTATACACACAGTCAGTGTATAAGGACTGCTTAACCTAGAAGTACTAGGGGGGCTGAACCCTTTTGGTTCTCTTGATCCTAGAGGGAGAATTCCTGACCTTTATGTCCTACTAACTCCCCCTCCTTTACCTTCTTGCTTTTGGTTTTGTTTGTACGGCTGATGATGCAAGAACCCCAAACTCTCCGCCTGTGACTGAGAGTGACGCCTGGGGTTCGTGACTGAGTGCCGTTTTTCTTCCTTCCGATCAACCTAGATTCCGCAGTTGAGATCCACCTCTGGTTATAGAAAAACCCTCGGGCGTGACACCCATTAAGGTGCAGCCGCCTCTGCTGTAGAGCCGGTAGCCGACTGCGAAGTCAGCCCAGTTCTCCAGGAAAGCAAATCCCTCCTTCTGACACCAGCTCCGGAGCCACTTGTTAAGCTCCCTCAACTCACGCTTTCTGTCCGGAATGGCTCTTGGCACCGGTAGTATCTCTGAGAAAACTACCGTGGAGGTCCTTTCCTTCATCCTAGCACCTAGGTCTCTGAACTCCTTTTTTAGGACACTCCAATTTCCTCCTATTTTGTCATTGGTGCCGATGTGCACCATGACAACGGGGTCGTGCCCAACCCCATCCAGTAGTCTGTCAATTCGTTCCGCAATGTGTCGAACACGAGCCCCTGGTAGGCTGCACACTGTTCGACGCTCACGGTTCCGATGAAAGATTACCTTGTCAGTCCGCCGGATGATGGAGTCTCCCACCACCAGGATCTGCCTCTCCTGACCCTCCATCCGGCTCCCCTCCTCGCTGGAGCAGTCACTCCCCCTCCGGATAGAGGATGCGTCCTGCTCCAGCAGAGTCCCCCCTGAACTAGTATCCCCAACATCTTAACTTATTGGGGTGAACCAGATCAGGGCTGACATCTCTAGCACTCTTCCCTCTCCCACACCTTCTAACGGTAACCCAGCTTCCCACCTTCCCACCTGCTCCTCCAACCCCCCCTCCACCACAGCCTGGTGCGTTATGTCCAGACTTGTTGCCAGTGTTGCCAGTTTCTTGCTGAGATCCACAATCTGGGTTTCCAAACAAGCAACTTCCTCACATCTCGCGCAAATGTATTCCCCCTCGAGCATGTTCAAGGAACGCATACATTGGGTTCCATTATTCATTGACCTGTGAGGTGCTCGCTGAATGAGTTGACTCTGATGGGAGGTATGTCTTTGAGAAATGCTCCATTCAAAATAAGACGTTTTACCTTGGCAAATGTGTATTTGCCAAACCAAGGTTAAGTCCCCCTATTGTTTTGCATTCTATCTCAGCTGGCGGATTTTGCAGAGGGTGTCATTTTTCTGGTGGGTGATTTTAATTTGGTGCTCAATCCTGACCTAGACACCACCTCTTGGGGGTCCCAAATCTCCTTTTCATCTCTTAACAAACTTAAAAACTGCTTACACTCTCTGCAACTTGTTGATGTGTGGCAGATCCAACACCCTTGTCATAGAGATTATACCTGTTACTCTGGTCCACCTATAGGTCTTACAGCAGTATAGACTTCTTCCTAGTCTCACATCATATCCTCTCTTGGTCCCCTAGTACTGCGATTGGAACGCAAATCTGGTCCGACCACTCTCCAATTTCTCTTTCTCTCCAAATACCCAATACACGCAAGCCCTCATACACATGGAAGTTGAATGAGAATCGCCTTCTTGATTCTTATTGCTTAGCAGATTTTACAGCTACAACTACCAACTTCCTCTCTGATCATGATACAGATCCTACCCTGACTCCTGCCCAATGGGAAGCTCTTAAAGCCATTGCTCGGGGGGTGTTTATAAAACATGGTTCCCGCTTGAAAAGGGAGGAGGGTACTACCTTGTCTCAGTTATTGTCTGAGCTTGCTGCTTTGGAAACCGCACATAAGAAGTCTCCATCCCCTTCTTTACTACAAGATTTGACACGGACTCAAACTGAAATTCAGAGGCTTTTTTATGCTAAATATTTGTCCTATAGAGAGTTGGAAGCATTTTTTATGAGTATGGTGACAAAAGTGGTTGACTCATGGCTAGTTCTGTTCGTAAATAACGTATGACGATTTATGTTCTAAAGTCACCTTGAATCGGCATGGCGTTGTCCATACTTCTGAACTTGTAGCGGCAGAATTTCAGGAGTTTTTCTCTTCTCTTTACAACATTCAGTCTAAGACAGGTGATTTATTGGATACTGCTTACGTGTCTAGCTTACAGACTTACCTGGAGAATACTGCTCTCCCCTCTCTCCCGAAACATGCTCTTTTCTGTCAATGAAATTTTGCAAAAACTTTAACCTCCCTGGCGGTATTCCTGATTCTGGCTCGGGGTTAATTTTCAGTACCAAGAGCGATAACCCCGAGCCAGACTCGGGATTGCACAGAAAAGTGTCACTTACCTTGTCCCTGCAAGCCCGCGGTGTCCTCTGCTGTACGCGGCCGGCCGATGCCGGCATCTGAGGTTTAGTTTAATTTTTGGGCGTCACAGCGGGGGGTGGAGCCGGCGGGAAATTCAAAACATGACATTTACACAGAATACACACAATACAATATAATCTGCTATGATTAAACTTATGTATCAAACTATTTCACTTCAATTTTGTCCCTAGAGCTTTGTCCAGTGCCCTGCCTGCACTTTTACTGTTCTTTCTGCCTGAAAACTTGTGAACGTCCATGGCATCCAAAAAGCGCCCCTTTAGGTCAAAAGCGGTTTTAGACCAGGTAGAAAACAGCAATAGTAAATTAGAATCACTTGCAGAATTGAGCGATAGTGATTCACCGGGAAATTCGTCATCAGACACTGAAAGTCACTTACGGGCCTACAATATAAAACAACAAATTTCCATGAAAAACAATGTACCGCTTTGGGATGCTAAAATCCTGAATAATCATACCGCCAGGGAGGTTAAATGCTTCCAACAGGCAAAAGCCCTGTTTTGGATGGCCTTACTACTTTATAGATGTTTTAAAGATCTTTTAGCTTCCCCTCTTCTCGTCTTTTAATGCTGTCTCTCCTTGTTCTTTCCCTCGTCAGTCTCTGGAAGCTCACATAGTTGTCCTGCCAAAACCTGGGAAGGACCCGACGTACTGCAACAATTATCACCGAATCTCCATGATCAATGTTGATGTAAAGGTGTATGCGAGGATCTTGGCTTGAAGTCCGTGGTGTTAAACCCCCTTCCTCTCCAAGCCATTTTTCAGTATTCAGTGCTGCGGTACTTTGAATGACATTTGTTCAGTCATGCAACGCTCTACTGAAATTAATTTTATACCATTTTTTTGGGGACAGATAGAGCTTTCTTTTGGTGGTATTTAATCAACACTTTTATATTTTACTATATTAAGGGAAAATTACCGAAAATTAAAAAAAAACTGTTTATAAATTATAAAACATTTATATTTACCCAATTTTTTGGCAATATATAAAAGGCGGGGTCATGTCGGGTAAAAAGACACCAAACATGTCAAGTCTTAAAATTGTGCACACGCGCGAAACCTCAAAAAAGTACAATACCTAAAATTGCCCATAGGCAAGGCTTTAAAAGTTTTTACTGCTCATCAGTTTAGTGTTATCAGTGATTGATGGCCCTGAAATGATTGCTCTCACTGCGACATTCACGGCGATATGTAACATGTGTAGCGCAATTGTCGTTTTTGAGCACTGGCGCATCAAACGCGTATTTACGTTTATATGTGCGTAAAGATGGGGGTGGGGCGACTTAAAGAATTTTGGGGGTTTTTTAACTGTTTTTATATGTGACTTTTTTTTTTTTTACATTAATTGCTATTGCTAGGACATAGTGGGATAACAATCCCCCTATATAATAGCAAACGCACACTGACAGGTCCTCTTTATGGAGACATTAGGGGTCTCTAAGACCCCTAATGTCACATGGGCACCCCCCAAAGAAGCTGATGAAGCAGAGATCTGCTTCAACAGCTTCTTCTCTCTGGCTATAGCAGCCAGATGACTGAGAGGTGAATACGGAAGTGATGTATTACACATCATTTCCGCATTCACAGTACGGAGGGAGTTCAGCAAGAAGGAAGATGCTGAGCTCCCTCCCATCTTACCTTCTGACACCCTCCCGAGTCGGTCCCGGGGCCGCAGATGGGCTATTGAATCCCGGGATTCAAGGTGAGGGGACGGCACTCCAGGGGGGAGGGGGGCGAGCAGAATACAACTTACAAGCCATCGGCGGCTATATAGCCACCAATCGTTGTATGTGAAACAACCGGTAACGGCTGTAAAGAACGGACAGGTTTTTTCTGCCCGTGCTGG
>NW_017308000.1:59009-64164 GCF_000935625.1 Nanorana parkeri
CACGCGCGTACAGAAAAAAAATGCCGTTTAATTAACTCGCCCATGTGAGTCTGCCGTCCGTCCGTTTTTTCACCATGGGCGGACGGCAAGAGATTAATTCCTTCACTTATTCATAAAGAACAGGTGGGATTCGTACCCAAACACAGTGCCAAAGGCCAAAAACACTACACGGATGATTACTTTAATCTACTATGCACGCTCTCGTGGGCTTCCTCTCTGCCTATTCTCTGTCGATGCTGAAAAGGCTTTCAACAGAAACAGCTGGACTTTTCTTCAAGCTCCTTTACTTCACTCAGGCTTTTCCTCAGACTTTGTAGACAAGGTCATGGTGTTGTTCTCTAGTCCCCATGGTAAAAATGTGGGTGAATGGGATGCTATCCTCCCCGTTTCAAATTCACAATGGAACTAGGGAGGAGTATCCTCTCTCCCCCTTACTCTACATTTTGGTTATAGAGCGATTAGCCAACGCTATTAGGAATAATGGCTCTGTGCACTGTCTCCGGATTGGCACTCAGATGCATAAAATGGGGCTGTCTGCTGACGACCTGTTGTTTTATCTTTCAAATCCACTAGTGGGCATTCCATCTTTGATGCACAAATTCAAGCTGTTTGCAGGCCCAGATTTCCCACAAGGCCACCAAGGCCCGGCCCCGGGGCGGCAGAGTGCAGAGGGGCGGCAGCGGTGACCTTGTGGGGAAGTTGCGGGTGCCGGTGTAAGGTGTTCTGGCGGTTGACCGTAGTGTGCAGCCGCTGTCCAATAACGACGGGGCGGGCCGAGGCTCCGCCCACCGGCTCCGTAGTGTGTGGCCGCCGGCCAATCACGGCGCGGTGGGCCGCACAGAAGTGTGAATTTCTAGATGTGTTTCTGCCTTTGGCTTAAAGGGAATGTCTGCGCAATTCTTTTTCATTCAATCTGCAATCTGATTGCATTACTTATTTAGGAGTCCGTACTCCCTCTAACATATCAGAATTATACTCCCCTAATTATGTCCCCTTGCTACAATCTTTGAAGGATACGCTTCCTTCATGGATGAACCTACATCATACCTGGTTTGGCAGAATTGCGTTATTCAAGATGCACTTGCTCCCTGTTTGTTCCTTTTCCAAGTCCTCCCTATAATTCTTCCAACTCATTTCTTTTGATGGCTGCAATCAGCCATTTTGCAATATATTTGGAGAAATAAGAGACCAAGGTTAACAGAATTTACCACATGGAAGACCTAGCCTCCACTTTGAAAAATACTGAGGGGAAATTCGGGTCCATCTGGGGCCCATGGCTGGCCTTCCAATATTCTGTTGCTTACCTTCGGAAGCTACCCGACAGCTCTCCTGGCTGAGTCCGGATCCTTTCCCCAAGAGGGGACTCCCACACTGTTTCTCACTGGTGGTGGGTCTGAGGGTCACTAACTCTTCCAATTCTTCTCGCTGACTCTTCTTACCTTGTGACTTTCTGCTCCTTCCTTCTTGACCTATTTCTTTCCCCTGCTGCTTTCTATCTGTCTTGGTCTCTGCCCCTACTATTTTAAGTCCCTTTTTTCCTTATCCCTATCTGGCTTTCACCTCCCTTCCAAACATGTACTCCAGTACGACAACATCTATTCTTTTGCACTCTCTTATCTGGTGTCTTAAAGAGATTATGGCAAGTGCCTTTATGAAGTTAGAAGAAAGGGGGTTTAATCTTAGACTGCAAAAGGTTTTTTTACTGTGCACATAATAAAAATGTAGAATTCCCTTCCACAGTTAGTGGTATCTGTAGATTGTGCCTTACTTATCTGCCAACCAAGAGATTCCCAGCAAGCATCAGGATGTAAGCAAAGGAGCAAGGATTCTGGCTAACATTATTGACTAAATATGGGCATGGCCACATTTGGTTAATAATATCAACCAAATATGACCATTGCATATCTTATATTTGATCAATTACATCAGCCAGCATCCCAGTCCCTCTGTTTGCATTAGAGCCAGCTTTAGTCTCCCTCCCTGGCTCCAAACATTGGGGATGTATGTAAGTATACGAAAGCATCACAGCTCATCTAGTTTAAAAGACACTGAATGGGGACTGAGCAGGCAGTCTGGGAAGAATTTACTTCCAACTGCACGTTTTAGTGCCCTGCCCCTTGATTGGGGTTTTTTTTTTAATGAAGGGGCAAGTCCTCGAAAGATGATTTTCCTGACATCAATCAAGTGTGGTTGATTTGGTTGTACTGTGTAAGGGAAGACATGCTTCTTTGGTAAAACTGTTAATAACCTTTGCTAAGGAAGTACTTTGAAAATTCATTCTAAGCAGGATCTACAGTGATAATATAATCCTGCTGAACAGGACCGTTTCTTATTGTTCTGTGTTTCTAGTTTCTGAGTTTCTACTACACAAAACATCTGTGCCTCTCTGCTGTGTAAATGAAAATTATTATTTGCATGTGCTACAGCTCAAAAAATGGCATTTATCTATATGGCATGCAAAAATATCCCCGTATTTAAAAGAAGTTACATACAGCAACTTGCATTCTTTATTTGAAAGGTCATTCCTTCTTAGCTGAAAAATCTGTCTGAGTTAATCCCCCACATGCTTTTTATATCATAACAAAATTGCTGAAACTCTAAGTTTACAGCCACATAAATATACTGTAGTTATTTGTTTATCTAAGTATACATTGGCTTACTAATGAATGGCAAATTGTACAGAAAATTAAATATTAGTTAACTAAGAAAGAAAAAAGCATATCCATGCAAAACAAAATTCGTGTAAAATCTTGGATTTCCTGGAAATACAATAAGATGCCTACAGACTTCCTACAGAAGTTACATAAGCATTTGTAGGGCACTATATGCGCATATGATTAAAAGCAGATGAGGGGCGTGGCCTGGCTATGGCGGAGTAGAGACGCTGTACCTCTGAGCTCCGCTGCTATCCGGGCATCATTCATATATCCCATCATCTACTTTTTCTCATCCGATGTCCAAGAGGTGCAAAGCTGCGGGTGACACACAGGGGAACCCCTCGGGCGACCTACATCCTTTCTTCGCCTCACCGTCTGTCTCTACACGGTCCGCGACGGCCAATCGCATGGCACCGCTGGAACTGCTGCGGCCTTCCACCACGTCCGCGACCCGAGTCACAGCGGGACTCCCTTCACTGCTCGGACCGGCGGACCAAGAACGTGTTCCGGACGTCTTCATCAGACCAGCGCCGGGTCCCGCCGCAGATCACGTACCGACGGGACAAGCTGCCCACATGCCGCAGCCAGGGACCGGGACGCCTCTCTCAGCAGGTGAGATGTCGGCCATCCTCCTCTCCCTCCCCACTAAGAGGGACATGGCAGTGCTGGTCTCCAATATGGAAGCCGCATTACGGCAGGACATTGCGGGGATCACAGCCTCGGTCTCCCAATTAGAGGACAGAGTCACCTCACTTAACAATAGCCACGATGCTACAAACCAGCGCCTGGCAGACCTGGAAGCCAAGGTCATACATCAGGAAGCCAGACTTACCTCTATGACGCTGTCCCACGATGACCTAGAAAACCGCTCCCGCCGCAATAACATCAAGCTGCGCGGCCTACCTGAAACCACGGTTGCAGCAGACCTCAGGGCGGTGGTGTCCCACATCCTTAATTCCACGATGGATAAACCACCTGACACCCCCCTGGAACTTGATTGGGTCCATCGAGTGGGAGGACCGCGACCGGATAGAGACACCCGTCCCAGAGACGTCCTCTGCCGCGTGCACCACTACACGGTCAAGGAGCACATCCTGCATCAAGCTTGGCGCAAAGGACCAACTCCCTTTGAAGGTACAGATATCACCCTCTTACCCGATTTGTCCAGGCGCACTCTGCAGATGCGCTGCATACTTCAACCACTACTTGCTGTGATCCGGGGAGCCGGGGCGCTATACTCTTGGGGTTATCCATTCTGCTTGAGCGTCCGCAAGAATGGGGAGTCATTTATACTTTGCAACTCGGACCAACTCCCAGCCCTGTTCTCTTTTCTGGAAGCCGCCTCTGTGGACATTCCTAACTGGCTCCAACCTGACCTGCCCGAGATGCCTCGCTCCATGCTTCAACGCAGCCGTCGTCAAGAACCCTCTGGCATGAGACCGCGACCACGGATTCCGACGCCTCCGGGTGCAGACGTGGAGCCCCGTGTTAACGGATGGGACCCTACCTCCAGAGAACTGTGAGCACCCCTCGTTGCAGCCGTCCACTCGTCGCTACTCTTCTGAAGAACCTGCACCCTGTTTCCCAGCTACCTGCATCCTTCTCGACTCCACACGAGACCCACGTACACACCTGGAATGCAGTGCCCCTTCGATATGAACTCACTGACTGACATGCATGCAACTCTGGGTGATGTATTCTTACAGGTTACCACACATTGAAAGTCTCGCTAGTTTTACCTGTTTATTGCACCGCGTCTGCCTCCCGTGCAGGAGGGGATTGACGGCTTAGACCCTGGTCTGGGCGGTTCGATCACCTCCCGTGGGGATGTGGACAGGGATGGCCCAGGTTGGCTAAAACCACCAGCATAGCACTGGGCCCGCATTGTTTACAGATTCCCTTGGAGATGCCACTGATGTTATGGTTTTCTTCATATGCCCCACATCCCCTGGGGCTGCTGAAGGCAGCACCAGGGAATATTCGAGGGATCACTCCTGTGTTACCTGCACAGCTCCACCTGTGGACGGCTTGTGGTGTAGGAGCACTGAATCCTCGTCGGCCGCTGGAGGGGAATGGCGACCTGGGTTTCCCTGGAGACCCCTTCCCCTGCCGTGCCTGCATACGAAAGGGGCCGGCTGCGACTGACCGCAGACACGAATTCGCTCTCAGATATGTGTTATTGCTACCTCTTCTACAGTTTGAATTGTTGTTATCTCTTTGTTTTAGTTTAATCCTGATGCCACAGGTGGCAGTGGCTCACTGTTGCATTTGAAATTGATCTAACCTTTGACGTTACTGAGTTCTCTTACACTGCCATAGACTACCTACTACCCCCCAGTAGGTTTGTGACCACCACTAACTCCAACTTTGCTTGGAGTAGACGGTGATCCGTTTGGCTGGTTGTCCAGCCCCGAGTAGATTTGCCCTCCCTATATGACCCTTCCCCTAAGGGTACAACCCCTACTTACCCACCCCCTCCTATCTCCTCCCTGCTAGGG
>NW_017308000.1:64190-95205 GCF_000935625.1 Nanorana parkeri
AGAACATGGCAACCCTCAAAATCCTCTCCACCAATGTAAAGGGCCTGAACGTCCCAGAAATAAGGAGAATGATCCTGGATGAGCTTTGTGACGGACCCCCGTACTCAGGAGGAGTATGTCCGTCGCTGTCTTCTTCCTTGCTGAGGAGATCTTGCAGCCTGAAGATCCTTAGACGGGTTCCATGACATTTCTTCCCCACCATAGGTAGTCTAATTAGGTCCCAGTCCCCCAAATGGTCTGGACCTGCATTTGTCGTCCCGCATAAGTCCACATATTCCATCCGAAGGACATCCTGCCTCTGCTGCTGGGGAGGAAGGACGACCACATCCTCTCACGGATTGCTGATCTGCCACTGGGGAGAGAGGTTGACTACCTCTTCTCCCTGGCACTCTGTTGCCAGCTCTTCAGCTGGGATTAGTAGTTCCTCTGCATCGGCCTTCTGTTGGGGAGAGGGGCTGCCTGTCCCAGCTCCCTGGAACTCACTCTGCTGTTGGGGAGAGAGGTCAGCTACCTCTTCTCCTTGCAACTCACTCAGCCGCTGGGGAGAGAAACTGTCTGCCTCCTCTTCCTGGAACCCTGTTGCCAGCCCTTCAGCTGGGAAGTAAAATGCAATTTTGGTGGCCTTGCACAGAGACTCAAGGCCCACTGATTGTTGTAGGCAGAGGCCCATGGTGCTCTGTCCTGATGCCAACTCCTCAGCTGGGGTCAGTAGTTCCACTGCATTGACCTGCTGTTGGGGAGAGGGGCCACCTGCCTCGGCTCCCTGGAGCTCCAGAGGTGCATTTGGTGAAGCTCCACCACCAGAGAGCAGAAGTTGCATTCCTTCAGGAGACGCACTTCCAGCTAGACCACATCCCCTGTAGTGAGACCAGAAGGTACCCAATGGCCTATCACAGCTGCTCCCCGGACAAACGATCCAGGGGAGTTAGTATCCTCATATCGAATAAGATACCATGGTCCCTCATGGCTCAGTATGCAGGAGAGGAAGACAGGGTCCTGTTCCTGAAAGGGACTGCAGGTTCACAGGTCCTGACATTTGCCAACATTTATGTCCCTAATCAACACCAAATTACTTTACTAAAGAGTGTGTTAGATCGACTGTCGGAGTTCTGGGAGGGTATGCTCATTCTCGGGGGCGATTTCAACCTCATTCTTGAACCGGGTCTAGACTCCTTGAGAGCTTCTTCCCATCTCTCATTCGCTACACTCAGACGACTCAAACTCTGCCTATTCGCTCACCAGCTCCTAGATGTATGGCGTGTCCAACACCCCACTACCAGAGACTATACCTACTATTCGGCCCTACATCAAAGCTATACCCGCATAGACCTATTCTTAATACATCACAGCCAATTATCCAGAATTACCCACACAGACATTGGGAACATTACCCTTTCAGACCATGCCCCAGTCTCCATCCATCTAGACCTGGAGACCCCTCCGCCCGGCCCCTGGCAGTGGAAGCTGAATGACTCTCTCCTCCAGGAACCTGGTTTTGCCGACTCCCTGGGGAGGGATATTTCTCAGTTCTTCACAGAAAATACTACACCGGACACCCCCCCCTACATGGTGACCTCACAGTTCTTAACCGCAATTAACTCCATCCTTGATGCCCACACCCCTCCGCCCGAGTCTCTTAGGGCCCACATCACGGTGATACCCAAAACGGGTAAGGATCCTACCCTTTGCCCGAGTTATCGACCTATATCCCTCCTTAACGTGGATACTAAACTTTTTGCCAAAATCCTATACCACAGATTGATACCCCATATGGAGCTACTCATCCATCCTGACCAGACTGGCTTCATCCCCTCCAGCACGGGACAACACCACCCGAGCGCTGGGGGTGCTCCACTCTACCCGATCGAGCGCCACCCCATGTGTACTATTGTCCACGGATGCGGAGAAGGCATTCGATCGGGTGGATTGGGGGTTCCTCCGATGCACTCTGGAGACGATCGGGGTGGGCCCGGGAATGCGCTCCTGGATCAATGTGCTATACTCTTCCCCCTCAACCCAGGTACGGGTGAACGGTGTCCTATCCCCCATTTTTCCGATCACTAACGGCACCCGCCAGGGATGCCCCCTCTCACCACTTCTATTTGTACTCACTCTTGAAATTCTGTTGCGCACGATTCGAGCAAATCCAGACATTCGAGGTGTCTCCGCAGGATCCACGACTCACAAGGTCGCTGCCTACGCGGACGACCTCCCTTTTTTTCTCACCTCCCCAGACATCTCTATCTCTGTCCTTCTACGGGAACTGAAAGTGTATGGCACCCTCACGAACTTCCGTATCAACTCCCAAAAATTGAAGGCCCTTCATGTCTCGCTCGCGGGACCTGCACTTGACAGAGTTCTCCATAACTTCCCCTTTAAATGGAGCCCAAACGCCATCAAATACCTTGGCATACTACTCCCCAAAGATCCGTCCCTTGCATTCACATTGAACTTCCCACCGCTTCTGTCCCGCATTAAATCTGACTTAGAGACCTGGACGAAAAACACCTTCTCCTGGATGGGACGGTGCAATATACTAAAACAGTCCATTCTTCCGCCGACTATTATACCCCATCCAAGCGCTCCCGATCCACATACCAACATCATTTTTCCGGACCACCCGAGCAATCTTTAGAGAGTTCGTTTGGACCCACAAACCGGCTAGACTGAGTTATGACATGTTGCGGAGACCCAAGAGCAAGGGGGGGATGTCCCTACCGGATGTACACCAATACTACATAGCTGCGCACTTAACACGGGTAGTAGACTGGTGTTGCAACTCCACCTCTAAACTCAGGGTCCTCGTGGAACAAGCGTTCTCAGAAGCACCGCTGGCCTGCCTCCCTTGGAGTGCATCTCCCGTTACACCACCCTTGCGGACCCATCCCACCATAGGTCCTACACTCCATCTGGCTCGCACAACCTTCGCCAAGGGCCTCCTCTCCACTACTCCCTCTACCTTGTTCCCTATACTGGACAATCCCTCCTTCCCCCCCTGGATAGGCCCTCGAGCCTACATCCCCCTATGGAGCATGGGCTTATCGAAAGCGTCACACTTTCTCAGTTCTTCGGAGTGGCCCTCTGCGGAAGCCCTCCACACCCAACCGGCCTACGGCCCATTAGATTTCTGGTCCTCTATGCGCCTATCCCATTTTTTGCACACTATAACACCGGTGCAGGACATGACGAGAACCCTCACAACCTATGAGCAGATGTGTGCACAGATTGACTCCCCCCGTCACACACTCTCCTTCTGCTATCAGCAACTCCTCCAGTCTCCAGAACCCCCGCACCTGTGGTTTATGTCAAGATGGGAGGAAGGCCTGCAGATTACTTTTACTCAGGAAGCCCTGACCAAACTACTCACTCTCTACTACAGATCTTCCATCAGTAATAGGTACCAGGAGACAGGTTACAAAATCGTGACTAGGTGGTACCGCACTCCCCAGGCCCTTCACGCCCTATTTCCAACAGTGCCAGACCTGTGTTGGCGGTGCCAGCAACCTTCAGCGGGCATGCTACACATTTTTTGGGCATGCCCGATGCTCCGACAGTTCTGGGATGGAGTACACGCTCTCACTCAGAGATTCACCGACGCTCATGTACCCCGAGACCCTGCCTTCTTCCTCCTGCATCACAACGCCATCAAAATGCGAGCCTATTCACGCTCCCTCATTAGGCACATAGTCAACGCGGCTCGGGCAAGTATCCCGGCTCTCTGGAAAAAACCTGAACCTCCGCAGATCAGACAGGTCCTAGACCGCATGCAGGATATCTACCACATGGAGGACCTCAAAAGCTCCCTCAAACACACCAACGCCCTGTTCTCTGGTACTTGGCTTCCCTGGATGGAGTTCGTGGGATCCCCTGACTACCTCACGCTCTGATAAATTTGGCACCATACACTTGGATGCGGACACAGGATCTCGTCCTCCCACACTCACCTTATTTAAGACCTTGCTCCCCCCCGCTTTTCCCCAACTCCACGTACCCTAGCGCGACCCGCACCCTCCCCAACCCCTAGTCCTCCTTCCCTCCTACCTTATGCGTCCCTCACAGGCCGATAGCTTCCATGGCACCCCCACCTCCCCACGGTTACCCTGTCCATTTGTGTAGTAAAACCTCACCACGCTCTCACAATGATCACGGGATACCGAATTACCCAAACCCGGTTTTTCAGCTATCGTGACTCAAACTACTACTGCCCTGGCAGGGGGCACCCCGGGAGGCCTTCACCCCCCGCCTGCAGGAGAGCCCTGGTGCCCTCTGCCCCAGTTCTCAATGCAAAGGGTCGCTTCTTATCTGTTGAAATCTTGTTGATCACTCCTGCTACCCCAACATGTTCTTATTGGCCCATTACTATGTTGTAAGTATACTCAGCTGTTTTATTCATATGTGTCAACAACCCTAACATGCTTCTATCCCCTAAATAGATCAAACTCCAAAACACATATACTTGAATTAGTACAAAAAAAAAAGAAAAGATTAATAAAGAAAAAAAAAAAACCGGGAACACCAGAAGCAGAAAGGGGAACACCAATGACGTAGCAAAAGAACCAGGCGCTGAAAAAAGTAAAAATAATTAAAAAAAGAAAGACATTTAAAAAAAAAAAAAAATGGGGACACTGGGGACATAGAAGGAGGAACACCAGTGATGCCACTGACACAAACAAACAAAAACAAAAAGACAGCAAATGTACAGCACAGAAAAACTACTATATAGAGTACAGAGTACTCTATATAGCACTAAAATGCTGTACAAAGCACTGACACTTCACTACACTAACACTAGTTAGCTTTCCCTACACTACATTGTACTACACTGCATTGAACTACATTATACTGACAGCAACACACTCTAATTAACTCCAGCAACACACTACATAAGGCTGCAGTGTAACCAGCCTTACACTGTATAGTGTGGGGCTGGGGCTTACCAATGAGCCATGATTAGGCAAAGTCATCATTACTCTGCCCAATCAGGGCTCTCACAATGCACTGTGGTGTAGTGCGCCCAGATAGTTCTAGTGTTGACCGAACACAAGAACTAGCAATGTTAGAGTCGAACAGTTAATCGACTCGAACATAGAGCCCATCTCTACTTATTACCTACAGGAATATATTTTGCAGTGTGTTTGCAAGCAATTGATCTGAAACATTCCAATTTCTGTACTGCATTTTTTTTAATGACAATACAGTATTTCCTCCCAGTCTAAGTCTTGGGGAGCGGCCCTCAACATTGGAAAATATGCGCTCCTAAAATCAAGTGTTTTTATTTTTCCAGTATGTGCTCATTGTTTACAACTTATGTTACATGAAATCATATCATGGCCACTGCTCCCCAGATGTTCTTTTATAAGAATATTTGTAATAAGCTCTGCATTGTTTAAGATTAACAGATCAAGGGAATACAATTATAGACTTCTATAAACTGTACCATCAAATTTTCTTGCAATACGTTCATAAATCTTCACCCTATGACTGATCCAGCAGTGCCATTATACCAGCCAGTATCGCGGTAGTTAAAATATCCTATTATTACAACTGTCCCAGCTTCTTTCTGTGTAAAGTTTCAGTCTCCTCATAACACTTTTTTAATTAATTATTTCAGTAATGCTTTTTAAAGTAGTATTAAGGTATGGGCCTTTTTTACCTTAATGCATTCTCTGCAGTACGGCCCAGCACCTTTTTTCTCCCCCAGTCCCCCCCAGTCCCCTTCACAGTTAACTGTCAGCTACGCTTGTCCCCGCCGCCGGTCCCAAAGTGATCCTCCATTCCCCGAACTTCCTGGTTGTGGGGGAAGAATACTGATGGCAAAGGAGCCATAGGCTCCTTCTGACATCAATCAAAGAGAGAATGGGCCTGGCCTGCCACAGAGCTGTGTGTGTCTACGGACACACTCAGCCACTGCGGGCACAAGTGCGCACAGGTGCCTCCATTAGAATGATGCTGGCACACGTACAGGGGCCGGTGGAAGATTGCTGCGGGACCCACTAGAAAACAAGGAATTAAAAACTTTTAAAGAAACAAGGCAACAGCCTCAAGCAAAGGTGGGTCTCCTTGTAGGAAATAGTTTTAAAAAAAGGAGGCTTGAGGGGCGTGTCCTGAAGATAGCGGCATGAGGAGCTAGAATCCCAGGCTCCTGGCTCGACTTTACTGACACAGACACTGCTCTCTACATAGCCCACCTGCCAACACCATGTCTAAGAGGGGTAAGCAGCGGAGGAATCAGTACACCCCTAAATCCGCTTTTAAGCGGCTCTTTGTGTCCCCCTGCACAGGACACTAGAGAGAGTCCATGAACCCATTGCACGCCTGACCGCTTGTTCCACATAAAACAGAATAGGTGCTGCGGTGGTCAACCGTTACATGCATATGTAGAAACAGGGACATATGTAGCAACGTTTCGGGATCTTGCAGGATCCCCTTCCTAAGGCAGAGACATGTGACAGGACACTGATGCTTGGCCCGCATCACCTTGGCAGGCGGCCTCGAGCACACGAGGCAATGGTTACGGAGACCCTCTCACTCACCAGACTGCTGCCGTCCGCCCATCTCAGGATCCCTCTCCTCGGCCAGCGTTTCAGGCTAACACAGCCCCATGCCCTCCACCTCAGTCACGGGCAGCGGCCCCCCTACTGAGTTGTCAGTGCACGGCTCCTCCTCTGACACAGCGGCGGCTCTCCCAGGAGAGCGGGGCATTGATTAATATGTCTGCCAGGCAGCCCTGCTGATGAGCCGACCCCCCTCCTTCAGGCCCTTATGATTCGGGCCACATAGCTCTCCCAGGTGGATACTGCCTCTCCTCCTGCCTGTCACCGGCTGACCATTCAGGGAAATCAGATGGAGACCACCCCTGCAACCGAGGGCTCCCAGACAGAGCCCTGACAGTCCCTCTCAGCACACAAACAGGGACATGCATTGGACAGTGCCTCCTGCATTAATGAAGGAAGATGAGTACATGGGCTCATGGAGGATGGACCCTCCCATGCCTTCACTGCCAGGTAAGACAGCCTGGGCATCCCAACCTTCCTCTTCCTATCACCTACTGGATCAGGATCTCAGGAATATGCTTTGTGCCCTGCCAATGAAGACTGATCTGGCGGCATTGGTGCCCACTAAGGCTGATCTTGAGGCCTTCACCTCTCGCACTGAAGCAGCGTATAAGCAGGACATTGCAGAGGTCCGGCAGGAGATTTCCTCCTTTTCCACCCAATTGTCCACGGTGGAACATTTTAATGCCGACCTAGGGGACAGGGCCTCTAGTCTGGTGGCCACCCATTCCCTCTCGCAACGCCAAATGATGGATGTCCTACTGCACCTGGATGATCTGGACAACAAGTGGCGGAGGAACAACATCCGAATCCGAGGGATCCCAGAGTCCATGGATGCTTCTGACTTCAAATACATGACCCGGACAGACCTCGTGATGCACTTTTATGCCAAGAAAGAGGAGATCATGCAGCGGGCATGGCGCAGGGGTCCTGTGGATTTTGATGGAGCACAAATTCATCTCCTCACGGACCGGTCTCGCCGCAACTTGCAGATGAGACATTGGCTGAAACCTCTCCTGGACACCATCCGCTCTTCAGGAAGTAGTTACAGATGAGGATTTCCATTTCATCTAATCGTCCGGAAGCAAGACCGCACTTTCTTGTTGAAGAAACCAGAGGACTTTCCGGATCTGTTAGCTTTCCTAGCTTCGGATCCTGTTGTGGTCTTGAATTGGCTTTCACCTTCCCTGGCCCCGTTCACAGGTCGAGCACGTCTGGACATGCGTTCGGATCCAGAGCGACGGCACGCGGAGCACGGTTCTCTGAACAGAATGCATCGTGACCCCCGATCTCTCAGGGGCAAAGCCCATTCTTCACCCATGCAACCATCCCGAAATGAACTCTAAGATAACTCCTATAATTCCAGGTTCAGCTGATTGCATTGTGCTCCGTACCTTTTCCCGCACACAGAGGGATTTCTCACTTGAATATCACCCTAACCCCGGAAGTCCTATGGTTTAGTTTGTCTCTCTCTCCTCAAGGTGTGGACTTTTAGTATCGATCTGACCTGTCTCCCAGACCTCCCTCCGACATTATTGGGTTACACTATATGTGGAGTGGGCAGGAATGTTACTGTCCCTATGCTAGTTCTTCATATCTGTTTTTTCTTCCCGTCAAGATTTTGACCGGTTAGAGACTCCAGATCTGGGGGATAAGCTCATAATGTGACTCTGCTTTTTCGCTGCCTGATGCCTTGTCCATCTTTAGTTCCTTTCTAGGGGCACGGAGTAGAGCTTGGGTCAGTTTGAGCTTTCTCTCTAGACCGAAAATAAGCGTGAGTCATTAGATTCCCTGTTCTTTACCACAATGCTGCACATCTGGCCCGGGTTATTGACTGGCGTTGCCACCCCAAGACTAAACTCTGGGTCAGTTTAGAGCAAACTCTCCATGAATACTCTTTACAGGGAATACCCTGGCTTTATCCCTCCCCGCCACTTTCTAATTGGGCTAACCCCATGACTAGAGCAACCATGAAGACTATTGCCCCGCTCATTCGCCTTACCCATATTTCGTCTGTACCGTCACCTCTTACGCCGGTATTGGTTAACCCGGCCTTTCCACCAGGACTCCGCGGCTCCAAATGTCAGAATCTGCTTTCTGGGAATTTCTCGAGACTGATGCATTTTATTACCTAGGGTAGAAGAACGACAAATGATGGAAATTGCGCAATTGGTAGCATCTCCCCTGGAGACCTGAATCTCAATGCAATTATCCCATGCGCTCCATTAAAGACCTGTCGCAGATTTCAAGACCGCTCATCCATTTCGAACAAGCCTGCCTTAATTCGGAAGCGATTCGCTGTATGCTGCAAACCATGGTGGCAATGCTAAATGATTGTTCGGACCGCCCACCGCCCAGGTTCCTCCAGCTTTGGGAATCCGACCTGGCAATTCAATTCATGCCCTCTCAAAGGCCCGGAATTCTGCTATTTGCCAATAAATCATCGATTTCGAGTAGGATACAGGAATCTGGATATAAACTGTTGACCAGATGGTACAAAGTATAGACTATGCTACACAAGATGTTCCCATCCACTTCTCCGCTTTGTTGGAGATGTCTACGAGCACTAGACATGTGCGATTCGTTTCGTTACGAATCGAAATTCGTACGAATTTTCCTGAAATTCGTAAATTCGGAAGCATCCGAAATCCGAATTGCAGTTTCCGAATTATATCCGAAATACGAAATTCCGTTAACGAATTTCGGATCCGAATTTCTTTGAAACAGGAACTAATATTACCCCTGTAAATGAGGTTGAACAACATGACAAGATTTTTTTTTAATCCGAAATACGGATCTGCTGCTGCTGAGGGTTGCATTACAATACACAGGCAGGAAATACGAAATTCCGTTGACAGAATTTCGTTCCGTTACGAACATTCATTATATTGAAGTTAAAAAGCAAAGTACATTTGTTAATATACTGGAGTTGATGGTAGTTTTTTTTTAAAATCCGAAATCCAAATTTCGTATACGGAATCCGTTAACGGAATTCGTATTTCGTTTGGTTGACCAATCAGAGGTTTTCTCTTCTGCTGCTGACAGTTGCATTACAATACAGGCAGGAAATACGAAATTATGTTGACGTAATTTCGCTCCATTACGAACATTCGTTACATTGAAGTTAAAAAGCAAAGTACTTTCATATTGGAGTTGATGGTAGTTTTTTTTTTATCCGAAATACGAAATTCGGATCCGGAATCCGTTAACCGAATTCGTATTTCGGATAAAAAAACAACTACCACATTGACTCCAATATTAACAAAGGTATTTTTGCTTTTTAACTTCATCATAACGAATGTTCGTAAAGTTACGAAAATGTGCCGAAACTAACGAAAATTCGTATTTCGTACGAATCCGAATTGAGTTTCGGACATGAATTACGAAATACGAAATAACAGGTGTTCCGAAACGGAAAACATTTTTTGACGGCGCACAAGTCTAACGAGCACCGGGTTCCCTGTTCCATGTATTCTGGGAGTGCTCCATGCTACGGTCTTTCTGGCTGGAGGTTCGCGATGTCATGGCTGACTCCCACCCTCTTCCTCTTGTACCTGTCTGACTCTTCTATAAGGTCATATGAGTACTCCCCCTGATAAATCTGATCAACGTGGACCGGGCTTGTATCCCTCTCAAATGGAAATCTAGAGATCCTCCCTCGGTGTCCATGTGGGCTAACAAAGATATTGAAATTATGCTCATGGAGGAACTGACAGCATCACATTATGGCAGATTCGAAAAATTCAGGACCACCTGGCTCCCTTGGATAGGTTTCACTGAATCTTCTTCTTTTCAGTCTTTAGCTGGGGCATGATCTACTCAGTTGGATGGTGCAGGGGTCACGTGTATTCAGATGCCTGATTACGATGGCGGTTTCCTCCACTGGATGGGGCCATTTTTTCCCTCCTCTGTCCTCTCTCCCTCTCTAACACTCTGTAGCTCTCTACTCTACTCCCATCATCCGATTTTCCTTCACCTCCCTAGAGCAGATCTACTCCCTCCTTATTCTCCTCTTCTTTTCTGTCCAACTATCTTTTCTGCCCAAGTTGCTATCACATAGCAACTTTATTGCTATGTGATAGCAATAAAGTTAAGTGTAAAAAAGTAAAACAAATGTAAGCAGCATAAAAAAATTAAATCACATTTAATTTTTTTTTTTTGAATGACCAAAAATGACGATTGCGCCCATTGTGCCACACATGTTACATATCATTATGAACGTTGGATCATGAGCAATAATTCTAATTATTCATTAATCACTGATAACACTAAACTGATGAGCAGTAAAAGCTTTTAAAACATCGCCTATGGCCAATTTTGGGTGTGGTAGTTTTTTGGGATTTTGCGGGAGTGCACATTTTTAAGGCTTGACATGCTTGGTGTCTATTTACTTGATTTAAAAACTGGGGAGATAATAAAGGTTTCATAACATAAAATAGGGAACATGTTTTTTTTTCAACATTTTCCGTACTTTTTTGGTTATATAGTAAAAAAATTAAAACCCCAGTGGTGATTAAATACCACCAAAAGGAAGGGGTTTTACACCCTGGTCTTCAAGTGGTTAAAAGAAGTGTACATAAGCCCTTTGTCATCTTGAACATAAAACTTAACAATCCCAGGTTGCCATCCGGTAAACATGATGAAATCATAACCGTAAACAAAAATTGTAATCAATGGTATTCTAACTCTGTCACTATTTTATGTAAGGGAAGTTATTTAATTACTATAATTACACATGCACTCATTTAATTGAATAATTTTTTAGAACATTGCTTGTGCTACATTATAAAATACGTCTGTAACAACTGATAAAAGTTTCCACCGAGGAATGGAACAACATAGTGTCTACTTTACTTCCTAAAAGAAAGGCAGGTAATGATTACTCAGCAGATAAATTACTGTCAGGGATCTAAACTCCTCCAGGTGGCACTGGAGCAGATCCGGCAGTTCCAGTGCTCCCCTGCAGGTGTGTCCAGGCAGTCAGTGGCTGTCAGGGACCTGTGATCCTCAAGGTGGCACTGTGACTCTGGAACCAGGTCCTGCATTTCCAGGGCTCACCTGCAGGTGTCAGCAATTAGGCACCACCTGATGCTGATCTGGGAGGGTATTTAATCCCTCCCTGCAGTGAGCCTGGTGCCACAGTATTGTTGCTATTACCTGCATTCTGTGACCTGTTTCCTGCATCCTGGTGCCTCCTTGTACCCTGACCATTGGGCCGTGGCTCCCCTCGTGTTGCCTTGCTCCCCAGGTTCACTTGCCCTGTTACCTTTTGTGTGTGATTATGTTGTTTTGCATTTTAGTTGGCTATTATTAGTTGCTTGTGGTTACTTGTTTTCAGTGTGTTGAATAAACTATATGGTTATACCCAGATAGCAAGGATAACTTGCCACAAACTTGTGGCAGGGTTAAATTGTAATTCTTGTTAACTTGCGGCACACATTCCTGGCAAGTTGTAGACTTGCAGAACAAGTTTTGAATTTGTAGCAAATTTGCTTGGCAAGTCTACAGCAAGAGTCCTGCAGGTCTTAGCAAGAGCTCTGCAAGCTCCCTGGTTTGGAGACTTGCAATGCAGACTTGCTGTAATTGTGCAACAAAATTGTGAAGCTTGGCAAGTCTGCAATAGTTTAGCAAGTCATTTTCAAACTTGCAGCACAATTGCTTGCTACCTGGGTAAGCATTGTCTGGTGTGGTCACACATTTGGTCCTCCCGTATAGATACCTGTATGCGGTGTGGGGACACCCGTGCACGGTATCCTGACAATTACTTAATAGTGAAATGCATATTATTATGAATAATGCAAGCTGCAGTTTACTTTATTTAAAGAATATGCATCAATGCAAATATCATTATTCTCTCATGTTGTTCATCATCAAAGCAAGAAAGACATTTATTACATTCAATTTCCTTAAGTAATTATATTTGTTCCACTAGGAATGGATATAACATGCAATTTATTATCATAATTCAGTGCATGGATAACTTTCATATAATCCAATATTCAAATGACTTTGCAAAAGAAAACAAACTCTGATGCAGTACATGAACTAGCTCATCTACATTTCATTATTCTGTGTTGATTAGTTCCACAATATACACAAATGTTAACATTGTTTAGGTCATATAAGTCTTCATTTATATACTATAGGCAAAATCAATAATTACTATGCAGTCTGTCAGTTTCCTGTGGACCATATCAACACACAAGGGGTTAATTCCCATCCCCTTAATAGAGAACTATGGCCCAAACTTTTTTTGCCAAAGTTCTCTTTAGGGTCACAGGAGGACACATACTAATGTCCTCCTGTGACTCAAAACTCAGCATATAGTGGGCTAATGCCCACTATATGCTGACAGTGCAGAGCCATGCAAAGATCCCAACAATATTGGCAGAGCCAGCTGTGCCCAGCCCCTACCCCTTCCATCCCCCCCCAGACAGTGCTGGAGGAATGTAGAGGGGAGGGGGAATCTCTGCTGGGAGTGGTGACTGATAGTCACCACTCTCTGCAGGTAGATGACTGGGAACTGAACAATCAGCAGTATGTGATTGCTCAGTTCTCGATCAATAGAACCAACATGAGACAGCTTCAGAGTCACACATCGGCTCTAATTATGGGGATGAGAATATTTCACTCTCCCCATAATTCTCCTTTAACTCAATAGGACACATGATCTATGCATTTCCTTCTTCAAGCCATGACTGATTCTAGTAAATATATATGAGCTATGACAAAGATGGCAATCCTGTGTGCTGCCATGAAGATGCACCAGGAAATGAAAACCAGGAAAAAGGATGCAACCAGGAAAAAGGTGTGTATACAATTTTCTGTAAGAGGCCAAGCTGTCCAGCAAATATGGCAGTTACAAGGTTAGGACAAACTATAGGACAAACACTGGTGGGAGTGTTTACACTTTCATTAGTCATTTTTATTCATGGCATAAACTTTTTTCCAAATGAAAAAAAATACTGTTGTTGTGACTGCTGAAAAATTGTAAGTTGTTGCTTGGCTTTAATGAATTTGTCCCTTGCTTAAAGTCCATCAATAACTACTTGCTTATCTAAGCAAGGTGACAATACCGCTGTGTGATTTTACTGCATGAACAAGGTTGTGACAATATTAGAGGATTTGGAAAAACAACAGACCTATTTAGCAAAGTTAACAGGTAATAAAACTATGTTAAGGGGGAATAAGTAAAATAGAAACTGCTGTATTAACCCCTTCATGACTGAGGTTGTTTTTAGTGTCTGTTTGTTAATGACTGATGCACTTTTGACATTTTTGTTGTGTGATTCTTCCACATCAGTTATACACTTTCTTACTTAGTGCACCCACACATATTATATATTGTTTTTGAGAGTACAGATAGGGCTGTATATTTATATCACTTGTGCACCTAACGCCTCACTATATTAAAATTGAGGAAAAAACAAAGAAAAACACTTTTTTCCTGTTTTGATTTGTAGTATTTTGTTTGTTCTTTAAAATTGCACAGCTAAAAAAATGCACTAAATTAATTTATTTGTCGTTTATTTGGAATAACCTCACATCCCTAGGATTTTAGAAATTGTTCTGTACTTCTGGCATACAATGTCACTGTCACTAAGTGTCACACTTAGTGACAGTGACATACTTTGATAATCACTGTCATGAGGGGGTTAAATAAATAAATTGGGGTGAAAAACAAATCTGCAGGTCAGCATAGTCATTGTGAGGGGTTAATTTTTATATTAATGATAGCATGAAAATATAATTAAATATATCATTTTATTTGTTAAATTTATTATTTTTTACACCTTATGTCTTTTACACTTTTCACTATTTTTTAAAAATTCTTTTACATTTTTATTTAATTATATCAAGCAGTCATTGGGAATGAATCTCACTTTTACTGCTTGATAATTTAATTAATTAATTTTTGGTTATTGTCACGCTGCTTCAAACTTAAGAACAGCCAATAATAACCTTAGTGACACTGATCCTGCAGCATTTCAGGATCAGATGTCACTAAAGGCTTCTGATTGTTCCCACAACCATCAGAAGCCGGCAACATTGTTTCAGCAATAGAAACATGTAGCTAAATGTTTCTATTTCTTAAAAATTTAGAAAAAAAGCCAGTATACATTGAGATTTCCCGATCTATACTAGCTGTCAAAGTGATGGCAAGAGCTGTAAATACCACTCTGCTCTCACTGTCAGACACCCAATTCCTGAAAGGGATTTGGTGTCCAAAAAAATGAAACTCTTTCATTAATGGATACCTCAATACTGAGGCATCCATTAATGAATGGTAACCGCTGACTCTCAGCGGTTGCCAGCATTACAGAGCCCCAAATAACTGATCACGTACAGTGTACGTGATCAGTCATTTGGGCACTTAGTGGTGGGGACTTATGTCTCCCGTCATTAAGGGGCTAAAGGGCAATTAAACCCTCACATTTTTTGCATATATCTACTGCTAGGAAGCAGTAGATATACAGGTGAAACTCGAATAATTAGAATATCGTGCAAAAGTAATTGCAGTAAGTGCTGCAAAAGGGGCCCAAACCAAGTACTGAGTACATATGCTTGTACTTTTCAGAGGTCCGATATTGTTCTATGTACAATCCTTGTTTTATTGATTGCATGTAATAATCTACTTTTTTGAGGTTGTGGATTTGGGGTTCTTGGGGTTTTCATGAGCTGTAAGCCATAATCATCACAATTATGACAAATCACGGCTTGAATTATCTTGCTTTGCATGTAATGAGTCTATCTAATATATTAGTTTCACCTTTTAAGTTGTATTAGTGAAATAAATGAACTTTGCACGATATATTCTAATTATTCGAGTTTCACCTGTATGCAAAAACATAAAGTTAACAAAAAAATAAAAACGTACCTGTGTCTCCGCTGCGCATTCCCGTTTGAAGATCTGAAGATTCTCGGGCAGCCACAAAGGATCATGGTGTGGGAGCATGCACAGTAGAGATCTTCAGCCAGGAGAAGAGGAGAGACACAGGGTAAGTCAATGCAGACAGCACGGCTGCATGCAACGGACAAATACCGTGGGACAGGAAGGGACAGTCTGCGGTGGATCAGAGACCAGCACCAGCGCTGGAGCAAGTCCTGAAAGCTGCTAGAAAGAAGAAGATAATTGGATCAAGAGGCATTATTTAAGGGGTGGGGGTTGACTTTAATGTCACTTTAATGCTAGTGTCAGACTGTGTTATATATGTATTTTTTATTTTGCCAAAAGTTACTGTTTTATGAAATTAAAATTGATTGTTCAGTCTTCACCAACCATTGGACTTACTCGTACCACCTCCCCTAATTCTTACTGCACACTGCTCAAAATCAAACTTGTCCAGTATCTAGCACTCTGATGCTCAACATGCATAAACCGCTCAAGAGGAAAATACACTTATCGAGCTGTTTATTGACTTTCAGCCAACAGCTGATACTGTAAAATCCAGAGTTTAGTGAAATGCACTTGGCTCATGATAAGCAAAAGCTCATTATAAAGTTAAAGGATTGCTCTCCGACTGTTACAAAAGCACAGGAAAGAGTTCCAACATATGAAACTGCACATGTAGTTTTTGTGAAAGCTGATCATTCCAAAGAGTGAACTACATTTAAGTCTAGGCTGAGCTACTTTTTACAACTGATTGCTTCTTTCAGAACAATCGAAATTAATAGAGTATGTTAAACAGTAGCCTGTAGTTGCCATCATTCAAACATAAATAATGCATTGTTCAATTATGTGTGATTAATCCTGGCTTCCCAGCTGCAGCATGGTTTTCTACATAAAGTTCAATTGTTTTAGGAGGAGCAATTGTGAACAAAAAACAAAATTCATCTCACTGCTGGTTTGCATGAATTAAACTCAAAACTCATTCTTAGAATATTTGCCCCCTAAATTGGTGTATTCACAAACTTTTTTACGTTTTTATGCTGGTTAAAAGGTCAACAATAAACTATATGTATAGCATATGGGGCAAGTACGTGCCACTGGTCAAGTTTACAGGCCCAACAATCAGTTGTGTAATTGCATGCTGCAGTCAAGATAAGAGATATACTGTACCAAAAGAGCATAAGGCCACGTCATGACTTTAGCTTACAAAGAAAACAACAGACATAATTCCATAGGGGTTTACAAAGTGAATCACAGCAAAAGGCAGCAGGAAGCCAAATCATGACTCCAGTTTACAAGGAAATAATTGAGAAATCTTTAGCTGAGCTTGCAATTTGAATAATACCAACTAGAGTCGATTTTGAAATTTGGGCAGCATTAGATTTGGACCAAAGTTCATGAATGTTGATGTCCCAAGCTGAAATTCCAAGTTTGGTGTTAAGTTGGCCATGCACGGCTCACATTTTGGTCTGCTGTGTGTTCGAAAGCAGTGTGTGGTCCCATTGGCATCCTTCCATTCCACAGTCAATTTTTAAATTCAATCAAATCAACTGCAGTCATTGTTTGAGTGTTCTGACAGCAGCACGCTGGCTGCTAGCAGAATGTTATAGCTTAGTGGGCAGAACCGAGCATTTTGTCTTAATCAGCTACTGTATGTATATATATGGCCAGCTTCAGTTTCAGTAGTTCAGTTTCTTTAAAAAGGTTTCTGACTTTTTTTTATTGAGTGGCTTGCACAAACGATACACCTAAGCCTATTGCTGTACTTACCTTGCCACTTACCTCACCAAACTATGAGCAATATCTTACTATCAGAATGCTTTAGTTACCTTTCCACCACAAGGCTTCTGCAACCTGCCAGGCTCAAACTTATAAATATCTTAGTATTTCTAGTACAATGCTTAGAATGCATTCACACCAGGGCATCAGTGTTTTTGCATGCAATTTCGTCTAGCATGTTTTGCATGATTTTGCATTGTCACATACGTTAGATACACACACATGAAGATGCGTGTCAGCTGGCAGATTGAAAGACTGTGTAAAAACAAGCAAAATGGACAAAACGCTTCCAGGCATTTCCATTGAAGTCTATGGGATCAAACGCACTGTAAACTGCTGGAAAGTAGCTCATGTACTTTTTCCACTAACAGGTATTTTACAGCTTGCATCAAAATGCTCAGGTGTGAACAGGGGCTATTGAAATTAATAGGATTTCTTCTGTTGAGAGTTTTGTCAAATGACAAAATGTGCAAGAAAACATCTAGGTGAGAATGGGGACTTACACTGCTTCTGTTCATATTACTACTGCTTCTGCCTGAGTTTTCTAAAACTGCCACTACCTGTGTTTTTCATAAAGGGGGCACTCAGATGCCACCACTCCCCAAGTAAACACTCAAATTTTAAATACACACACCACACCATATACAAACTCTTTTTTTTTTTTAAATCACAACAAAAGTTTCTGACAAGTATTTTACTTAACAAAATTGTCCATTGATGTAATCCAAAGGTCATTCACATTGTCCAGTGATGTAAATCCTTGTCAATTATGATAGACGACAGCCGCCGATTTGCCAAAAGAAAAAAACCTGACGCCAGCCGATCCCAACAAACGGCGCCGCAAAATGACAGCTCTGATCCAGAAAAGAAAGGGTGTGGAGCGAGTCGTGACGTCATGGGACTTGTTCTGCTCATTTGTTGGCATTCATCGGCAGGGCTGTCAATTATAGTAGCTCCGCTCCCGAATGTTATTTGGATTTGAAAGCATAACTATCATAATGAGTCACTATGCTGTTAGCTCTGGTTCCGAACCCAAATAGAATTTGGGAGCTCTCAAATGCTATTCGTACCGAATAGCATGCAGTAGCAGAGCTACTATGATTGACAGCTCTGCTCCCGAATGTCAACAAATGGGCGGAACAAGTCCCGTGACACCATGACTGGCTCCACCCCTTTGTTGACATCTGGGTGACCCTTTTATGACAGGGGGCACCCAGATTCAGATAAATCTCCTTGCATGCAGACCCCCACAACCACCGGACCAGGGTTTTGGAGATGAGGCCCTTGTTGGTTCCCCCTAAAATTCCTAACAGACCTAAAAGGGTCTGGTGTGAATTGATGGGGACACCATGCTTTTTTTGTATTATTATTATTGTTTCTGTGAACTGTCAAAAGTTAAAAAGTCACTTTGCTGCAATGAAAAAAATGTGTTCGCAAATAATATTTAACTCATCCGAAATTAACTAAAATGTTTGTCTGAATCTGAATCCCAAAACGAATTTACTTTCGGACCTGAAAAACGAAATAAAGATGAATCCTAACCAAATCAAAATCTAATCCTAATAGCAGCTATACAACCTAGCCAAGAACATGAGTAGTTTTTCTAAGTCGTAAGCAGAGTCATGAGTTACCCAAAAAGGGCCAGATAGTTAGCATCATTTAGCATCTGATAATAATTAGTGTGATGATACCCTAGGTATTGTAGGTGTGTGGGCTCCCGTTTAAATGGTAAGGAGACCTGGATGTTGCCTCTACTATTTATGTGGCTGCATTCTACTCAGCATGCCAGGCCTTCTGCACGTCTTTTGCCTGGACCTCATAGCGAATACTACAGGCTTAAATGAGCAGGTGTATCTGTACCTTCCCTCCTGTGCTGACCAGGTGGTCTGTAACTGCTAGGACAAGGAGAGTGGTCTTTTGGGGCTGCGAATATACCCTTACTGGTGATTGTGCGAGCCTTCAATAAAGGTATGCCTTTTTTGACCAAAATGCAGTACAGTGATGCAGGGGGAACTATTTTGTAATGCCTGAAAGCTGTCACTAGTGGTTTCCCTTTCATTCTCTTGTTCCTGACTCATAGGGGTTGATTTACTAACCTTATAAACACACCACGGACATGTATACACCTCTGTAGTGTGTTCCCCCCCAGCATGATCTATGGGTGGAATCTAAACACCTTTGTAGTGTGTACACACCCAGCAGGTGTGTTGTGCAAAGCCCTGCACTGAATTGCAAGGTGATGTTGTGTAAATTAGCTCTACATTGCGTTGCTTGCGTTGATGAATGCAGGAATGTAAATGCATGAGCTAACCATTTTTGTCTAAACTGTGAAGCAGCATTATATATGCATCATGTGCATGATTTTTCCATATATGGCATTAGTGGAAACATGCTTATAGAGACTTTTTGGTTGATAAATACGCTTTGCTGTGTAAAAATCACACGCACCTGGTGCGTGCGTGTGTTTAGGTTAGTAAATCACCCCCATAGCCTCAGGTATCCCAGGGCCACCTACATCCTTAAACTCCCTTTACATAATGCATGGGTGACCATCTCTTATAATGTTTTTTGCAACTAAGTTATTCCTTTGAGGAAGGACTTACATAAAATAGGCATCTGCAGTTGATCCAGTTTCTTATTTAAACAAGGCTATGGTTATTGCGGTGGAGGATGCTCCTTTATTGAAAGATCCTACAGATAGTAAGGCACTATCTATATAAATAACTGCAGGATCTTTAATGTATCTGGCTGTAGCCTCGGCACTTCTGTCACACATTTTAACAAATTGTATAGGAGGAATAAGTTTTACATCTTTATGTAGACTTGGCAAAGCAGCTCGTACAGGGCTTAAAGTATCTTTGCAATGCAGTGTTAAACTCAGCATTCATAACATTTAGGCTTCCATCTTCTGCATTGATTATCTGCAGGTTTATGTCAGGTCAGCTGACTAAACATTTAAGAAGGCTTTTATGGATATGCAGTCACAGGGGATCCAGTGTGCAGTGTGTTGCTGGATGTGATTATCAAGAACCGCACTGGTATAAGGAATACCTTCTTGCTTAAGCTCAGGAAAGCCATTAATTCCAGTAACATATTTGGCCTAACTTTTTAGCCAATAGGTGTTTTTTTTCATTCTTGAGGAAATTCTAACAAGGGATCTAAGTCCCTTTAAACCCTCTAACTCTGCAGGGGTCCAGCATCAATTGCAGCCCAAGGCCACTAAGTCTGCAGATAAACCTTTGTCCTGTGCATGATGTTTTGCCCCCACCTATCCAGCTCAATTTGGGGGGATGATTTCTAATGTTTCCTGATGATTTGCTAACCAATGTCTCAAACTGTTTTTTTAGTTGCTTGCTCATACTTTTACTAGTAGGTCTACTCCTGCAGATGGAGATATACCCAGTTGGTGATTATCTATAGCAGATTTGTTTCCTCCAAACAAAAGCAGTGAAAAGGATTTTATGGTAAGTACAAAAAAAATTCCTATTTTTTGTTGTCTAATAATTAGAGATGTGTTCTTTGTTTTCTCTATGTTATGCTCACAAATTGCTGCCCAATAAATAAAAGCTCTTTGTTTATCCCACATTCAACAGTTGTTTTACCTTGGTGAAAAACAAAATTCTACTATGGAACTATTTGTAACACTGTACACATCATGTCTGTTTTTGTGTAATGTTTGTATGTTTTTGTGCTTGTTTTTTTTCTAAGGAAAAAAAATACACAATCATATATATATATATATATATAATGTATATTATCACTTAATGACCGGGGTGTTAAACCCCTTCCTGTCCAGGCTATTTTTCAGTATTTAGCGTTGTGGTACTTTGACTTATTCATTCATGCAACGTATTACTGAAATTAATTTTATACCATTTTTGGAACAGAAAGAGCTTTCTTTTGGTGGTATTTAATCACCACAGGCTTTTTTTTATACTATATTAAGAAAAAATTATCAAAAATGTTGAAAAAAAAATGTTATGAAACATTTATTACTAACCATTTTTTCGGTAAAATATAAAAGATGGGGTCACCATGGGTAATTAAAAAATACCAAGCATGTCAAGCCTTAAAATTGTGTGCACCCGCAAAAAACTACAATACCCAAAATTGCCCATAGGCGACAATTTGAAAGCTTTTAGCGCTCATCAGTTTGGTGTTATCAGTGATTTATGGCCCTAGAATTATTGTTCGCACTCCAACATTTGCGGTGATATGTAACATATGTGGCACAATTATTTACATTTGTATGTGCATATATGTTGCGGTCAGGGAACTTAAAACATTTGTTTTTTCCTATATATCGACTCACTTTTTTTACTTTTTTTTTTTACACTTCGGGGTCTATTCACTAAGCTGCCGAGTGAACAACCGACCCCAAGTTAGTGAGCTGAACACTGTTCGGCTATTCACTTCAGGCTTGTATGGCTGATTTCAGCAATATATAGGCTGAAATCAGCCGTACATCGGCTTGCTTCGCATGGCTTCGGGTCGGCCGAACATGCTCAGCATGTTCGGCCAACCCGAAGTGCAGAAGGAGTTCGACTCAGCCGATCCAACATCTGGATCGGCTGAGCCGAACCTCCGGCAGGCTACTCGCTGCTATTCGGCCTATTCTTATAGATGTTTAACAGCAGTGAGTGGATAGCCCTCAGAGGGACCGAGCAGAACAGAAAAATAGTTAAAAAAGTAAAAAAAAAATAGATAGAAAACGATTGTGCGGAGCTTGCAATGACAGCTAGCTCTGCCCAACAGTTTTCTATTGTCCGGCAAAAAAAACGAAAAAAAAAACCTCCCAGGTGCTCACTTCGGCTTTCAAGTGAGCCGCTCGGCTAAGTTTGGGAGCTGTACGGGCTATTGTGAATAGCCCGTACAGCAGCCCTTCGGTTCTACTGAACTGAAGGGGTCCTGGGGCCGAAGCTAGCCGAAGGATCGGCCAAAGCTACGGCTAGATCCTTCGGCTGCATCGTGAATAGACCCCTTAATGTTATTGCTATCACATAGGGGACTAGCAACCCCCTATGTGATAGCACAGGCACACTGACAGGTCCTTTTATGGAGACATTAGGTGTCTCTAAGATATTATGGGTCAAAGAAGCTTATGAAGCTGAGATCCACTTCACCAGCTTCTTCTCTGGCTATAGCAGCCACAGAAATGACAGCTGAAGGCAGAAGTGATGTAATACACACACTTCCGCATTCAGAGATCGGAGAGGAGGTCAGCAGGTGGGAGAGTTATGATCTCTCTCTGATAGACATGTGCTTTGGCAAACAATTTGTTTAGTTTTTATTCGGATTTTGCGTTATTTCATTTTTTGGGAGTCGGGTCCGAAAGAGGGAGGGTGTACAGTGTTGGGCACCGTATAAACAATCAGATGGCTATAGAGCTGCCTGAATGCTTGTATGTAACAGCCGTTATTGGCTGCTTACAACTGTCAGTGTTTTCTGCTTGCACATGCTCTAGAGGGCACAAGCAGAAAAAAAGCTGTATATTTATGGCAACCCACTGTAGGGAGCTTGTTTCCTGCTCTGCCAGGCCGCTGCTTGGATTAAGGGTCTGATAGCAATTTTAGGGGGAACCCCAAGCTTTTTTTGGGGCATTGGGGGACCTAAAGGGTCTGGTATGAATAAGGGGGGGACTACACGCTGTTTTGTTTTTTTAAACAAACTTTCAGTGCTTAGGTCCGGTTTGGCAGACCATTCTCCTCGTTCCGGCATGTTCGTTTGGCTTGGCTCCATTGCTTACTTCTGCTGCCTACGGCTGCTGGACACGCTTTTGAAAGGATTTAGCCTTGGCTAATCCTTCGGCTTCTTTGTGAATAATAATATAGTCCTACAGGCCTTTGTGTAATTATGCGTGCAGGTCAACAAACACAAACGTTTTCAAAAAGACCTCCTATAAAGTCTATAAGACTATTACAAACAGTATGGTTACCATATGCCCCTCCTTCAAAACAAATCAGTTCTAGCTTCTCAACCAAACATTCCAGATAATACTTGAGAAGTAGTACAGAATAACTAGCCTTTTCAGTTTGGGAAACCTAAGAAAAAAAGGGCAACAAATACACAAATATATACATTAATATATACTTTAGGAATATACATTTGTATTATATTTTTTAAATAAAACATTTAAATAAAAATTAATGGAGTTAAGCACTCCACTAGCTTGTTAGGCATATTGTCAGATAACACTATAGTGTTAAGAAAGCACAGAGAAGGAATCATACATACATATCTGTAACTTGCTAGCATCAGATTGCGGGTTTCACAAAGTAACACCAACTGACAACAGGTGAGGCTAGATTGTTGAATGAAATAAACAAAGACAATATCAGTGGCAATTTCATCCCCCAACTATAGTAACATCCTATGGAAAAACTCACATACAAAAGATAAATATGCACACTGCACCTGTCAGAAGTAAAACATTTGAAAATAAAACTTCCTAGTTATAGCAAAGGAACATAGAAAAGGCATGTAGTGATTTCAAAATTAGGAAAAAAAAACATAGAAGAAATCATACATACATGTCCTTAGTTTGCCAGCATCAGATTTTGAACAATAAGAAAGAAACAAGGACAAGGCATGCAATGTTTTAACAATTATGACATGGTGATGTGCAAATATTCCATATGAGAAAAAACACATTTAAAGAAAAATCACATTAGATAAGAGCGATATATTACTCCCTAGGTCACTCCCTAAGTGACTTTAGAGTACTTTGTATATACTCATATACCTGTCTGCATTTGGCTGAACCAAGCATGAACTAGTGTGAGCCTTATATAAAGATAGCAGTTGGTGTGTTTGACAATTTTTTGCATCAAATTACCACCCCAAAACCAAATGTGCATTAACCCACTGGGATGGATCCAGTTATGAAACCCTATATGTCTGGTGTGCATTCTAAGCTGATGAAGTCTGTACCATTTAATCATAAGGCTAATTTTCTGTTCTTTCTAGTTAATCCCACGAAGACCTTAGATTGAACAGAATGATGAATTAATTTATTACAGGTATTTTATATAGCGCCGACAATTTATGCAGTGCTACACATTCACATCAGTCCCTGCCCTCAAGGAGCTTGCAATCTACAGTACCTCTCACATGCACACATACAGGCACGATTAAAGGTGGCCATACACTTTACAACCATCGCAAGACCTTAGTCTTGTGATGGTTGTAAAGTACTTAAAAAAACGTACGATCTGCCCATCTCGGACAGGCAGATCGTACTCTCGATCATCGCAAGCCCGCCCCCTTGAGGGGCGGGCTTACGATGACTGTAATGAGGCGCGGGCTTACGATGACTGCAAACGGGCAGTGTGCGCGTGCGCACACCGGCCCGTTCGGCAGTTGTCGAACCAGCAGGCCACTAACTTGCCGAGAATCGTACGATTCCCGGCGGGTTTTCTAGCATGCTGGTTCGACGGAAGACGTGCGACCGTACAGTAGAAACGGTCGCACGCCTTCCATACACTGCACGATTCTCGTACGATCGCGGGATTTCCCGCGATTCTCGTACGAGAATCGTGCAGTGTATGGGCACCTTTAGACAGGAGTCAATTAACCTACCAGCATGTCTTTGGAGTTTGGGAGGAAACCAGAGTACATGGAAGAAATGCAGGCAAGCATAGGGAGAACATGCAAACTCCTTGCAGATGGTTTCCTGACAAAGATTTAAACCAGGGACTCTCAGTGCTGCAAGGTGGAAGTGCTAACCACTATGCCACTGTGCTGCCCATTTAAAATAGTTGGGTGAGCTAAAGGAGACTAAAACAAAACCTGTCAGGGCAGTGACAACACCCACTCACCCACCCTCCCAGCACCTGTCACTGTTGGTGGGGGAACTCTTCGCCTACACATGTGATAGCTTTAATGGAGACTGGGCTGAAGTCATGATTTTAGAAGGAAACCCTTGTATAACAAAGGAGAAGTGATACATGTTGAAGGTTTGGGAGAGCAGACTATATTGGCAGTCAGAACACTGGTGAAATTGATTATTTGAAAGGAACCAGGAGTTTGGGCAACTGTTTTGGTATTGGAGTAACCTGAAAATACTCTTGGGATAGGTGTAGTTCAAGGTCAGTCAATTCAAACTGAATAGGGTACACTCTTATTCAGGCATTTTCACAAAGAATATTTGGTAAGGTCAGTGATGGCTGTGGTCAGAGGTCATGTGAACTGGACCCCTGTCCACATTCCTCCACCAAAGAAGTAATTCTGATTTAAGCAATACAAATTTTCAGGAGGCTACAAATAAATTAGGAAGACTATTTAAAAATTGTGGCGAATATAGAACTGCTGTAAGCCATTTCTTGGCTCCACTGTTCCTAGTAAAAAAAAAACCTGATGGAAGCAATAGAATTGCGGATTACAAAGGCCTAATCAAGCTCAACTGTCATCAGCCTACCTAATATGCTCAACAACATTAATAAAATTGCAAAGGAGGCAGGAAAATATCATGTTGTGATAATCCTGGCTAATAGTTTCCTTTTCATTCCAATAGACCCAGAGTGTCAGGACCTATTTGTCTTTGTGTGTGATGGCTGCAAGTACATTTTCACTGTGCTTTCTTTTTTTTTTTTTATAAATTCTTTATTCATTTAAATGTTTCGAATACAAAAAGAAACAGTTTCCCAAAGGGACTTCCAGATATGCAGTACATACTTAGCATCAGTAGCTCTAAATAAACCTCAGTTCTGGAAGGGGGGTGAGAACAATACAGGTAAAACATACAGTTAAACAAAGAGAGAAGCACGTGTCGGGATCCAGATCCAGCCCGTGGCACAGGGGTGAAGATGCGAGACTTCCAGCGTCAGTCTCCAGTGTGCTAGGATTTGGGGCAATATCAGGCATGGGGGTGGGACACCCAAAGCCCTCAGGAGGGTCGGGGTCACGAAACTCTGGTGGAGGTTTGCAATAAAGTTCATCTGGGATTGTAGAGGGGAAGGGGGCATTAGCAGAAGGGCAAGAGAAAGGGCGGTGTAAGATTAGGGAGGGTATGAGGAGAATGGGGGGAGGGGGCGGGTAGAGCAAGGGTAGCAGGGGGGGGACCAGTAGTGAGTTCTCGCTCAGCAGGTCATGTCTCGGGGCCTCGCCTTAGGGCTTCATATGCTGGAGAGTGTAGGAACTCAATCCAGTAGAACCAAGTTTTCCTGAACCTATCTGAGGTGTCACGGAGGGAGCTGGTAAGGTCTTCCATAAGGTAAATGTCATGCACCCTATCGAGCCATTGGGTTACGGTGGGTGGTTCGGGGCTCTTCCATTTGGCTGGAAAACACGCTCGGGCTGCGTTGACTAGGTGGCGGACGACAGATCGTTTGTAGGTCTTGGTCGGTATGTCATTGTGGTGGAGGAGGAAGAAGGCCGGGTCGTGTGGCATCGGGAGGTCTGTGAACTTTTGGGTGATGGAGCGCACTTGGTCCCAAAATTCGTTGAGTGAGCACTGTGCTTTCTTAATAGATCCTTAATTTATCAAATATCTGTCATGAACTAACGACCTAGAAAATTAGAACAGCCTGCATTTTAAAGTTGCTGTGTTTGACTACATAACATCATGTTGTCTGGGACAAAGGAGGATATAACTGAAACACTACACCTTCTGATACAGCAAATGGAAAACAGAGGATGGGCTGTAAACAAAGTCCAGGGGCCTGCCACAGAAGTGAAATTCCTGGAGATTATGTGGACTGGGCCACAGTGGAAAATTCCAAAGACAGCTGTGGAAACTATCCTATTAAAAAACTGGACTCTAAAAGAATCCAAATATTACCTACTGGGTGGCAAACAATATTAAGGACACATTGGTTCATAGTTATTTTGAGAAAAACATAAAGAAAAAAGGAGATAATTGATTCCTCATAAAATAAAAGACAAAATGTCTGCTTTAGATGTTGTGAGAATTACCTTCAAAAGATAGCGCATTAATGACACTTCCACTCACTTACAACTTCTTTTTAAGGGCTATTTTGCCCAATTTTTTTAAACTCAGACTCAACAGTCCACACAGGTTCTCCATCGCAGGGGTTTTCAAACATAAAGTACAGTTTTTCCTTCAGCAAAATTAGCATTTTCAAAATCTCACCAACTTCAAGTTGTTCCTTTAACAAAAGCCTTTCCCACACAGGTTGTATCCAACACGCTTGCCACACAGGCTGTTTCTTGTCCTCTTTGTCACACAGACTTGCCTTTTGCCACACAGGCTGCTTTTCACCACACAGGTGATCTGCTCCCAAAGTCCGCCATACACACAGACTAGTGCCAGGGTGGAGCTCCTTTCTTAGTAGTCTAGGAGTTCTTGTAGAGGCCATAACAAGCCAGCTAGCTTCAGCTGGGCTTGTTACCTCCAAGCCCCCAGCTCTTTCAGCACTTCCCCCTAGAGGAAGAACTTCAGAATTACATCTAAATCTATGGCATACAACTCCACCGTCCTTGCTAGGCCCAGACATTTTCCTCTGCCTGCTGTCATTTGACAAATTTAAAATGGGAGCACTATAAAAATGTGTTCTTTTTGCAATTCTTTTTGCTCACCATGAGTTATCTATGCAAAAAATTTCCATCATCTAAATCGTATATAGGCAAAACAATCTGATAGTTTAGAAGACGTGTCCTAGACATGTCAATGATATATATTATTAAGAAGGGAAAAGACACTAGAATGATATGGATGGTCAGAACATAAGAATGACCCAGATTGCTTAACCTCCCTGGTGGTCTGATTATTTAATTTTTTTTTCCTTTTTTGCTTCTATTTTTTTTTTCGTTTTTTTACTTTTAAATCTCCTGCCGGGTTCCACCCCCCTGTGATGCGGACACTCGCAAGGGACGAAACCCGGAAGACGGATGCTGGCATTGGCCGGAGGATACAGCAAGGACCGTGGACAAGGTAAGACGCTACAGTGTAATCCCGAGTGTGGCTCGGGGTTACCGCTTTTGGTACTGAATATTAACCCCAAGCCACACTCGGGATTACTGCCAGGAAGGTAAAGTTCTAGATAAAAAATTAGGCCAATGCAAAGCAGATATGGATACGATCCTGCTTCAAGCTGAAGTGATCTTTAGAATACATTTGTAAGAACCTAATGTTTTAAGTGGTTCACATATGCACCCTTTATAAAATAAAGGGAAAACTTTAAAGTGAATGAGGGTGAGAAATAAATAAACTGGAAATCTACAATCATGAAAGGACTCAATAAAATATAGGAAAGTATTTGGGTATAAAGAACGGAATCAGTAAGAGGTGGTAGAGAATGGAAAAAAATTATGGTATATCTATTGGCCTTAAAGAAGGTGTTTGAAGGAACTCATTTGAAGGTAAATCATAAATAGAGATGAGCCTGGGCTTGGTGTGGACCCAGTACATATGAGTTTGCCCAGCCCACTCAAAACTGTAACTGCCACTCTCCCCCCCCACCCTGACCCAATCAGTGATGGTACCTTTGTGACGTATACCTCATGGCTGGGAAATGTTCCTTTCCACAACTGATTGGGCTGGGGTGGGGTGGTTCTAGTCATAGTTTGAGCCAGCTTGGGCAAACTCCGATGATTTGGGTTTGCACCAAGCCCAGGATCATCACAAATCATAAATGGATGAGATTTATGTGACATTAGAGATAAAATAAAAATATGAAAACTGAAATAATAAAATAACTATAAACAAAAGTGGGGGATGTTTTAACAAGATACCATGGAAACGGAATCCTTGTTGGCTTTCTTTATTACCAGAACAGATTAAATTGGTAATTTCTGAAGTAAGAAACATATTGTCCAATCTTTATTGGACAATATTTTTAATCACAAATGCACTTTTCGCTTCACAAGGGATTATATAAGGCTCTTTAAAAGCATATATTAGAGGGGGTTTTAAAACAAATTAGTAGCATAAGGAGGCAGTGGAGAGAGGAGGAGGAAAAGTTTTGAAAAGAAGTGGTTGGTCTGGACACTCAAGTTGTGATCAAAATATTTGTGCTATATATCCAGTTATTGTATGATAATCTATTAGCAAGAATCTGTGTGAATAAATCCGTATCTTCACTTTTCCATCTGACAAGGGGAACTAGACAGGGCTGTTCCCCATCTCCTCTGTTATTCGCTTTGTTAATAGAGCTGTTAGCTAAAATAATAAGAAAATCCACCAAGGTAATGGCTTTTAGGAGTGGTAAGGAGGAAGATAAGATAATTTTATATATGGATGATACACTGATATTCTTAGCTGATACCCATCAATCATTATTGGCGGTTATTTCCATACTCTTGGAATTGGGAAGTATTCAAGATTATGTGTAAATTCAAACAAATCAATACTTCTTCTGTTTGATCTGTTTGTGAGCCCATTACCTATACAACTGCAACATGTGCCAATTGTTGCTTCCGTCATGTTTTTGGTGAAATCAGATTAAGGTAAATAGTGTAGAATATTTAGAAAACAATCTAGTTCCACTGCTTCAGAAAATTCGGAAACCATGCAATGCGTGGTGTAAACTCCCTTTGTCACCGGTTGGTAGACTTAGGGGTCTATTCACGAACATGCCGAAGGATCTGGCCGTAGCTTCGGCCGATCCTTCGGCTAGCCTCGGCCCCAGGACCCCTTCGGTTCAGTAGAACCGAAGGGGTGCTGTACGGGCTATTCACATTTTTTACTTTTTTCACTCTTTTTCTTTTTCCTTTTCCGCTCAGCGGCATTCGGCTATTCACTCACTGCTGTTCGGCATCTTTAAGAATAGCCCGAACAGCAGTGAGAAGCCTGCCGGAGGTTCAGCTCAGCCGATCCAGATGTTGGATCGGCTGAGTCGAACTCCTTCTGCACTTCGGGTCGGCCGAAGCCACGCAAAGCAAGCCGATGTATGGCTGATTTTAGCCGGTGTTCGGCTCACTTCACTTCAGATCGGTCTTTCACTCGGCTGCCCTCGGCAGCTTAGTGAATAGACCCCTTAGCCTCAAAAAAATGTTTGGATGCCTCAGCTCTCTTTATGTATTGTATAACTTTTCATTTTGGATTTCTCAGTGTATTTAGGAGGATTAATACAATCTTTAGAGAGTTGATTTGGAAGAAAAAACTGTTACTTATAAAACTAGAGACCCTGCAGCATCCTAAGGGGAAAGGGGGAGTGGCATTACCTAATCCCTGGAGATTTTTTCTTACCTCACAATTAAGACATTTAGGTGTACGTTTAATAAACTGTGATAAAACTAGCTTTATCCCGAGTTAACTTTACTCAGCAGATCTCTTTGTTTTTCTCGGCTGCACAGAGGCTGTTTAATAACCTGCAAAAAGAAAACTTATCTCATGTAACAGCTGTGAAAGGCTTGAGATAAGTTATCTCAGTGATCAGTTGAGAAAGCAATGTGGGGAATCTATTCTGAGCTGCACAATGACATCCTTTATGATAATCTGCCAAACCACCCATTAACAATATTACAAAGCACCGCTATAGCAAAGTGCAACAGTTATTTCACCGTTAAAATTAAGAAAATTGCTAAAAAACAGGATTTACATGTTCTGATTTGTTCAGCATGTACCAGTACAAAACCATGAATTAAACTACCAGAGGCAGCCACAATGCGAGGCAGTGATGGGGTTAAACATTCTAAAGGGGCACTCTGATGGAGCCTAGCAATGTAAGTGGGCACTCTGACACATGCTGGAAATTAGAATGTTTGGCGTCCATGAAAAAAGCCTGCTGTCCCGAGATAGGTGCATCAGCACTGTGTGTGTGCAAACACACTAGCAGCAGGTATTAATGCATCATAAACGGCGGACCATGGTGGCGAAATGGTGTTACAGACT
>NW_017308000.1:95526-105930 GCF_000935625.1 Nanorana parkeri
ATATATTATGCATATATTATATATAATATATATATATATTATAGTATATGTATTTATTTATTTAAAAATTTAGAAAGCGGTAACAGCTGGATAGAATAGCACTAGGCTCTGAATAGAACATACCACTCAAACTTCTCCTCAGGACTGGAAACAGAGAAGAACTGAGTGACAGAGGAGGAGGTTCCTGTATCTTTGCTCAGTGCTTCTCGAGAAAAAGGCCTTTAGCACCAGGTCTGACAGGGTGCTAAATCAAGGGTACTTTTCACAATACTTATCTCGTGATAAAGCTGTTCTCTACTTTTCTCCCTTTATTAAACAGGTACATTCCCATTACTTTCTGTGTACTTATCACCAGTATGAGAAGAGGTGAGATATTTCTGTTCCTACCTGACTTATCTCGGGTTATTAAACAGCATTTTCTAGACTTTTCACTTTGCTAAGGTGAGAAAAGCCTTCTCACTGCTTATCACACTCTTTCACAGTTTATTAAACGTACACCTAAGTGTGATGGAGATAGCTAGTATACAACTCAGGGACATATGTTATTATTAAAAATTTATTTAAAGATAAAGATCCCCTTATGGGCCTGGAGACAACCTTATATTTAAGGGAATTTTCATCATTTCCTACTATAAGGCTAATTGGTAGACTGTGGAGATTGATTAAAAGTCTATTGGGTACTTCCAAGTGTACAAATTACAATCTGCAATGGGAAAAAGGAGAACTGTATGAGGTGTGTAAACTTCAGGGCTTTGGGGCATGGAAACGTGCTGGAATTTTAACATTAGCACAAATTTATGATCAAGGTATAATTAAAATAATTTCAGCATTTACAAATGATGTATTTAATGTCTAATTCTCAGTTTTATAAATATCTGCAACTGAGACTCGCACTCACTGTACATCCAGGGATATGTGAAGTATGCATCAGTTCTAATGCAGCCATAGACAATCTCTTTGAAGAATCTGTGACGAGGGGGGTGATCTCAAGAATGTATTTAAATCTATTAACAAAACTATTTTTATGTAAATCACCCTTGAAATGTAGAGCGGGTGGGAATCAAATTTGGGACCACTGGAGTATGCTCTTTAAAAAGAGGGACTGCAATCAATCTAAATAGTTTCACTATCTGCTTCACATTATATTATAAATTTAACATATAGAACACCAGAGTTCCTATGAAAATAGGACTAAGGGAAAACTCTAATGGGGTTATTCACTAAAGAGCCGAAGGATATAGTCGTAGCTTCGACTAAACCTTCGGCTCACTTTGGCCACTGGAGCCCTTCGGTTCAGGGCTGCTTTACGGGCTATTCACAATAGCCCGTACAGCAGCTGAAGCCAAATGCACATGTATCGGCTCGGCTGAGCCAAGTCACAGCCGAAGCGTGCAGAATGATCTGCTAAAGCAGACCATTCTCATTGCAAATGTAAAAAAAAATGGTGTGAGGTCCCCCTCCCGATCCATATCAGACCCTTTAGGTCTGGTAGGAAAGTTAGGAGGGACCACAAGTTAAAAATAAAAAAGTGCATGATTCCCCCAAAAAGTAATACCAGGCCCTTAATCCGAGCACAGGTCTGGGCTGGCAGGAAATGGGGGGATGAGCAAGTGCCCCCCCTCTCTGCACCATGCCAGGCCACATGCCCTCAGCATTGAGAGGGTGCCTTTCTAATTCTGGGTACAATTTTTGACAATTCCTTTAAAAAAAATGGCTCCATCGATGTAATCCAGCGTCCATCACAATGCATGATGCCCGCCGACTCGTCGAAATAGAAAAAGTCCTGTAGGACAAAAAGACATCTAACTTATGGTATACTGGGATTTGTCTCTGTGACTTTACTGCAAGAATTAGGCAGTCAGCTGAAAGGATCATCATTTTTGGACATACCCCTTATGCCTAAGGTCTGCAATAGGTAACCAACACATTACATTAATTATTATTTTTTAACCACTTCAAGACCAGGTGTTTAGACCCCCTTCCTGGCCAGGCCATTTTTCAGTATTCAGCGCTGCGGTACTTTGACTGACGTTTATTCCGTCATGCAACGCTGTACTGAAATGAATTTTATACCATTTTTTGGGGACAGATAGAGCTTTATTTCGGTGGTATTTAATCACCACTGGGGTTTTTATTTTTTACTATAATTAGGAAAAATTACAGAAAATTTGGGGAAAAAAAAGTTTTTTTAACATTATGTTAGGAAACATTTATTATTACCCAGTTTTTTGGTAACATATAAAAGATCGGGTCACGTCGGGTAAATAGACACCAAACATGTCAAGCTTTAAAATTGCGCGCACCCGCGAAATCGCAGAAAATTACCGTACCCAAAATTGGCCATGGGCGACGCTTTAAAAGCTTTTACCGCTCATCAGTTTAGTGTTATCAGTGATTGATGGCCCTAGAATTATTGCTCTCACTGCGACGTTCGCGGCGATATGTAACATGTGCGGCGTAATGGGCGCAATCGTCTTTTTTGCACGTATGCGCCCCCGACGCATGTTTGCATACGTGTATGTATGGGTGGGGACTTAAACATTTTTTTTTTTGTTTTTTTATTCTTTTTTATGGTGTAACTTTAAATTTGGGGGGGGGACTTAATTTTTTTTTCACTTTTTTTTTTTCCCACTAAACTTTATTGCTATCACATACGGGGGCTAATAAAAACCCCTCTATGTGATAGCAAAATATGTGACAGGTCCTCTTTATGGAGACATCAGGGGTCTCCAAGACCCCTAATGTCACCTAGGACCCCCCAAAAGAAGCTGATGAAGCAGAGATCTGCTCCATCAGCTTCTTTCCAGCTTCTGAAGCTGGAGAGTGACACAAGAATGCGGAAGTGATGTATTATACAACACTTCCGCATTCTTGCAGCGGAGAGGGGACCGGAGGGAGCTCGTGTACCGAGCTCTCTCTGATCCCCTGTGTCACAAGCGACATGCTGATCCCGGGCTCGCACCAGGCACAGCGGAGCCCGGGATCAGCGGTACAACGGCGGGGGGGGCCGCGGATGGGGGGGACGGGACCGATCGGCACCCCATACACGCGATCCGCCGGCTCTACAGCCGGCGGATCGCTTGTATGGTGACAGGCATCGCTGCCTGTTTTTAAAAAACGGCCATTTCCCGCTCGCGCGCGCCGAGCGGCGCGCGCGGGGGGGCGTGTCTGAGCGGACGTCTAAAGACGCCCGCTCAGATCTAGAGAGCTCGGGCCGGCCGTTTTTTTACTACGGCCGGCCCGGAGGTGGTTAAAAATGATGGTTTTAAGTACAATTTTTTTTTAGCTTACAGTTAAAGTATATCTGCCTTATACTATACATATACAATATTTTACAAATAAACATTTAGGGCATGGTAAAGGAATTCTGGAGCACTTGTGATTATTGAAAAGAGACAGCACAGTAGCAGCCTACTTAAAGAGATCAACTTGTACACAACTCTCTTATCATGTGTCTCGTACTCTATAACCCATAATTTTCCTTCTGATGCTGCACATCTGTATTTATGGGCAAAATGTCTGCCTATCGGTATCCTTAGTTTTCAATTTAACTGGTAAATATCTATCCCACAATTTGTGTAGTGTTTGGAGTTCAGTTGAATTTCTGTACTTAGATCTCTTGAAATCCTGCTATAATATGACAATGAGCTGATTTGTTGAAGAAGCTGAGTAGCTTCATTTGATAAATTGTGCAAGTATCCACTTTAATTATCCAATATTTTGAAAAGCAAATTTCTTTTTAGTTATTTCAGCTGCACATGATTGAGTATTCAAGGTGAACAGGAATTTACTTTTCACATGACTAGATAACTTATTACGTGAAGATTCTCAACTCCTTTAGTAAATTTTGTTTGCATTTTCCTTAACATTTTATCCTTGTTGTCCCATGTGGATCTTTACACCTCACTGGCTTGAAATTATTTTTGGTGATATGATACCTTATAAATCTATCCCTCCAAAAAGTAAATTAGGATGGGGAATTATATTTAAATCTTGATCCTGTTGCACAAAATACCAATTTTATTTGACATTTTTTATGACTATTGCACTGTGCTTAGATTTTTTTTTTCCCCTCGCTGTAAAATATCTTGTCATCTGCACATTCTTAAAAGCTTGCATTAAATCTTTTCTCATATACCTTCATTTTTATAAATTATTCATGTGTTTTAGGCTATTGTTCAAAATCCTATTCTAAGGTACAATTTCACTTAACAATTTCACTTAACTCACAAATATTGGTTATATGGTATTCCCATAATTACCAATCTTGGATAGGCACTAGATACAAGTACAGAGGTTGCTCTTTTACGTGAGATATATTTTTAAGGTAAATAATAAACAGAACAGCCTAAATAGTCTCCCCGGTAATACTAGGGATAAAAGGGGGGGGGGGTTAATACTACCATGGGTTTGTGGTGAATCTCCAGGGTTCATTGAGTTAGCAAATCAAAATGTTTTGGCCAAACCTCTGCAGGCTCACCTTTAGAAATCAGAAACAACCCACAATGCAGTGCATAACCTGTGCCCCTGGTCAGCTGAATCACAGTAGTCAATAATCTAAAGAATTGGATAATCCGTCCCCCTCACTATAAAAGAGTGGGATCACTGCAACCATAGGGGTCTATTCACGAAGCTGCCGAAGGATCTAGCCGTAGCTTCGGCCGATCCTTCGGCTAATGCTCCCACTAGGAGACTCATATAAATAGAGTTAAGACCACACTTTACAGATGTGCCTTGACGGTGGCAGTGTGGCTTCTACATATTTTTGGCCAAAGGTTTGTGCAACTAAAACCTCAGCTTTTAATGTATACTGTTAGACAGCGTCATTTGTTTTGTTGCAGGTCAGCTGGCAGGTGTGCTGGGGATTCTTTTTGTCTTGTATTGTTGTAAGCCTTCCTATGTGCACCCTGCTACAAAGGCTGGTTATAAATGTATGCGGTTACCATCTTTTTCTAGTTTGACTATCTTGGATGTAGTGACGCATTGGGGATCCCAGCATGCATCTGTGGTTGCTGGGCCTCCAGTGCGTCCCTGCACCTTGTGAGGAGGAGTAGGCTACCTCCTTGTACACCTGCATTTAATTTATCAACTGCATCAATATGCTCCCACTAGGAGACTCATATAAATAGAGTTAGGACCACACTTTACAGAGGTGCCTTGACGGTGACAGTTTGGCTTCTACATATTTTTGGCCAAAGGTTTGTGCAACTAAAACCTCTGCTTTTAACGTATACTGTTAGACAGGGTAATTTGTTTTGTTGCAGGCCAGCTGGCAGGTGTGCTGGGGATTCTTTTTGTTAAGTCTGTGTTAGCTGACAATTATGTATATAGAAAGATACCGTACTGTACAGTGTAATGCAGTGGTGGGCTACATATCTTTTAATAACCACACCCCCTCCCCACATTTATCTATATATGTATAGACCCAACAGCCCTTCTTAGGACAATTTTTTTCCTTTATCAGCATCAAATGTACTTGCTTGCTTGTTATTGGACCCACTTTGCAGCCTTTTTATGCTTCTTTGGGGGGGGGGGGCAGCAATTTTATGTTATTTTTATGTATTTAGTGGTGTTATTTTTTTTGGGGGGGTGCAGGGATATTGTATGTTATATCATGTACCTTTTTTAATTTGCAGTATTCACTGATAGCTGAACAGTTGTTGGAGCTGTCCTTTTTATTTAGCATGCCGCCACACTGCTGTGCAGTATCTAGAGTCTACCAAAACACCACACATTCACCCCATCACCATATTATAAATAAAAGCTAGGCATTTTATTTTCCTACATAAAATACTACAAAAACAGGCAGTCCTAAAATGAGAAGATTTTTGTTATCCTTTTAAGAACATGCAGTGCAGTACTGTAGAAAAGGAGCCCTCAATCTATGGCATCAAACTGTTGTGCTACTGGCCAATATTTAACAGGCTTTATCTGATTTAGCTGTAATTTTTCAGGAAGATACCTTCCTTTTGCTTTTAGATCTGTTTCATATTTGTCCTCCATTTTTCAAAGCAGGCTTAGTACTGCCGGATGAAAAAGCATGTGTTGCTGTTAAAACTACCCCCAAAACGCCTTTTTTAATGCTGAAATGAATCAGATTGGGCTGCTTCTGCTGTATGTATGTCAAGCAATTTGTAGAAGAATAAAAATCATTTCCACAGCCAAATATGCATTGCCAGAATATGCTGTTTCCCATGGCCAGTGTCCAGCTTCGCATGCCTTTTGATTGACAGTAGCTTACTAATAAGCCCTACAAATCGTCAAAATTAGATTAGATTAGCCCCCATAAACTTCAATGTGGGTTGTGGCAAAGTTCATGAACTTCGAACTTCAAGCAAAATTCACAAAACTTTGCAAAGCAAACGTGTACAGATTTGTTAAAGATATCCAATCCCACTCCAGGCTGACGTATCTCTTCTTGCAAAGACAATAGAGATAATTAGGTCACCACCACACCAATGTCCACATTATCTACCAATCCTTTATTGACATTAGATAAACATGCTATCACAAAGGATCACAGTGATTCTGAATCAATGTTGTCCCTTCATCAAGCAAAACAATGTGACTACAGATGTAACAGACACAATAAAACAGTATTACAATCGGTATAAAGGAGTAGACAGTGGCTGACATCTGTCATGGCCGCCATTGCTATGGTGACTGGAATACTGAGAGAGTGCTTGTCATTTGTGGACTCGAGCCCACACTCCCTCGTGGGGCATGGAGCAGGCAGAGTTGTCAACCATCAATGTAAGCTTGAAGCATGACCCTGAGTTTCAACAGACAGTATGCCACGTCTCTGCTTCTGGAATTGGATCCAACTCTACTGTTGTCAGAGTGGCTCCACCCTTACATTGATAACAGTTTTGAAAGACACTCTTGCAGTAGGCAGAGCACATATGCAGTAATACCAGATAGTGATGCCTGTGCACTATCACTACTCACAATGCCTTGATGAAATATCAGCTGATATATATGCAGACAGCAGAAAAAGATTGGTGTCACAGATCGATGTGTATAGTCAAAGCATAGCATAACTGGATATCCCAATGCATGGACAGAAATCCACAATAAACCATATAGCATATACAACATATTATCATATTGATGCATTGGATGTACAGTATTTCTAATTCCCCTTCCCTGCATAAAATTAGGTAAGCAAAATAACATTAGTGCGACCAAAAAGTGCAAAAATATGGACTATTACCCTGCCATGTGGTCACACATCGTACTGATTGTAACACATGTAAATATGCACATAATATTAAGTGCACAACGTTTTGGTTAGACTATTTGGTTGTTGTCACTGTAAATTACAATAGAGGCTGTCTGGAATGGTAGGGACACACAAATGTAAGCATATGAAGTGAACAAATGTGGTAAAATACAATGTGATCCCCTCAGCTGCTAACTAAATTAGCCCAATGGGATAACAGCAGGTCAACATTTTTAAGCTTTTGCTGGATGTTAAGGTAAGAAAAATGAATAGGCATTATCTTTTAGCTAGAAAACAAGGAAGCAACAGATTGGTATTAAGACCTCTAGGAGATACCATCCCGAGAGTGTAAATCCAAAATGCCTCTCTTTGTAAAAGCTGGTTCTCCCTGTCCCCATAACTGGAATATGGCTGCACATATTCTATCACCATGCCTCTCAGTTCATGTGTCTGATGCATGCGTTTTGCAAAATGTATGCCAACCGGTTTGTTGCTGTCAACTTATTCCCCTTTTATTATTTATGGTGATTCTAACATCACTGCAATGTTTCAGAAAACATTTTATGAAAAGGCTGATGGTTTTGCCGACTTAAACTAGGGTGCATGGCCATTTTAGCATGTATGCACAAAAATCAGTATTGCACTTCAAGTAACCATTATTCTTATAGCTGTTGCCTCTATGGTGGTACAAGAAGTACTCGTCGTGGATCAGGGGATTACACATGTTACAATTGTAGCACTTGTAACAGCCAACTTTTTCAGAAATCTTTTTATAGGGGTTTTCATATATTTAGACTTTGGATCCGCCTGAACTAGGTGATACCTGAGGGTCTTGCTATGGCGATACACCCTTAATGGTTGTGGTCTGACAAATACACTTGCATAAATTTAGAGATGGGAAGATTATCCAGTAGATGTTTAGGATGTGCACTGCTGTAATGGAAAATAGTATTTCTGTCTGTGGGTTTGGTATACAATGTTGTGTGTAATTTTTGCTCATGGATTGATATAAAAACATCTAAGAATGCAACAACCATCTCGGACATTTCAGGATTAAAAATAATTCCTGAGAACATGTTGTTAAGAAATTCAACAAAATCATAAAGAAATACTACCATCCCAAATCATAAAACAGTATCTGTGTAACACATTTAATATTTCACATGCGATTTGCACAAACAAGAAATGTAAATGTATAATTCCTCAAGGAAGCCACCAAAAAGGATTTCCAAATAATCGTGCTGCTGAGCTCCCCATAGCTGTTGCTCTCATTTTCAGGATCATCTGCTGTTTAAACATGAAAAAAGTATGCTCTAGTACAAAATGCATGCACTACACAAAATTTTGTAGGAATAATACAATGTCTCTAATGTGATAAAAAGAGGCCTATTGCTTCCAGGCCAGCCTCATTGGGAATACTTGTCTACAGCGAAGAGATGTCCATAATACAAGTTTCAAGTTATCATGAATAGTATGGTACTCAAGACAAGAAATAATTAGTGTCCCATAGTTAGGCAGGTAGGTTTCTAATCAGGGGCTGTAGAATAGAATCAATGATCTGTGCCAGGGATTGTGTACTCGAGCAGGTCCCTGAAACGATGGGGCAAAATTTTAAAGGGTTGGCACCCTTGTGAATCTTGGGGAATCCATAAATTACAGGGGTGCTTGCATGTTTGTTGGTTATAAACTCTGCCATGTCATTATCAAATCTACCTGTTTCCAACACCATTGTTGACAAGAGAAGCCAATTCATTGTGGGTGCATAGCTGAAGACATCGGATAGCATTGTCAGCATGCACATCCTGTAATCAGAATAATCCAATGGCTCCCTCTTTATTCACTGGTTTAATGATAATGTTTTTATCATCTCCTGAGAGATTTAAGGGCTGCAAATTCTTCTATTGTTATGCTGGTGTATGTTCTGTTCTTGTGTCCTGCTTAATACATTGGGGTTGATTTACTAACCTTTTAAACACACCACGAACGTGTATACACCTCTGTAGTGTGTTCCCTCCCAGCATGATCTATGGGAGGAATCGAAACACCTTTGTAGTGTGTACACACCCAGCAGGTGTGTTGTGCAAAGCCCTGCAATGAATTGCAAGGTAATGTGGTGTAAATTAGCTCTATGTTATGTTGCTTGCGTTGATGAATGCAGGAATGTAAATGCATGAGCTAACCATTTTTGTCTAAACTGTGAAGCAGCATTATATACTGTATGCATCATGTGCATGATTTTTCCATATATGGCATTAGTGGAAATATGTTTTTAGAGACTTTTTGGTTGATAAATACGTTTTGCTGTGTGAAAATCACACACACCTGGTGTGTGTGTGTGTTTAGGTTAGTAAATCACCCCCACTGTGTTTGATTGTCCTGATGTAACTGACCGGGTGGGACAAACCTGCTCTTAACTTTATACATTGGTGTGTTTCAAATTCTAGTATTTAAAAAGCTTGATCTCGACAGATTGGTATTAAGATTTGCTCATTCTCTTTCTTTACCAATTCAAATCTATATGGACAATCTATTTATCACACCATATTTATGAGAATGTTTATAATAATAATTTAATCAGCAGCATAGAGAAGAAAACATGAGCATTAATTCAGTGGTATGGCAAGAAAACAACAAAAATTTAAGAATAATAGTTTCTACTTTAAATTTGAAAATGCATAGTATGTTCTGTACCACATGCACTGCCATGTAGTGCACCTTTCAGTTATTTTGGTTAAAAGTAGTACTTTTTAGTGTAGTTTTTGGAGGATAATAATGAGGATACTTGATAAACAATAATCCTTTGCTGAGTACTTGCTGCTTGGATGTGTTTATGTGAAGGCTTGATAAATTAACTACAATGAACTTATAATGTATAATGAACACTAAAGACTAATTGTTAGCACATGCATAACCCAGAGGGATTGATTGCATTGTAAGTGTTGGCTGCCTTGGACTCAACGCTAATGTTTTGATGAGTGCTTACTAATTTAGTACAAATATTAGGGCTGACTGCACAAACAATTACAACTGTATATGTCTGAAAACAATATGCTACAAACAACACACAGGTACGCTGTTGTGAGTTATTAAAAATGTTTTTATTGATTTAGTAGTAAATAAGGATATACAGTATATGTGTGTATGTGTGTGTGTGTGTGTATATATATATATATATATATATA